>NW_023458561.1:70839219-70839495 GCF_013731165.1 Rhagoletis pomonella | reverse complement strand
ATTTTCCAAAATTTTACCATAAACGTATTTCTTGGTAAAGAATTGTTACAAGCATCAATTTTGAATAAATTAGCTTCAATATTTACTGATTTATCGAAGATTTTGTATTTCTCTGAATTACCGTTATATGGGATGTGGGCGTGGTTATTGTCCGATTTTAAAAAGTTTCGGCGGTTTTTTATGCTGTACCAAGGCCAACAACTGTGCCAAGTTTGGAAGAAATTGGTGCAGCGGTTACCAAGATATACACATGTAACCATAAGTGGGCGTGGCTAC
>NW_023458561.1:70834703-70839209 GCF_013731165.1 Rhagoletis pomonella | reverse complement strand
ACGCCCATTTTCCAAAAATTTATAATATTCTTATTTTTCGTCTAAAAATTATTGTAAATATCAATTTTGAGTGAATTATCTTCAGTAGTTACTAAAATATCGCAGTTTTCGTATTTCTGGAAATTACCGTTATTGGGAAGTAGGCGTGGTTAAAGTCCGATTTCGTCCATTTTCAATACCAACCTACCTTGGATTAAGGGAAACGCACTTACCAAATTTCGTTGAGATATCTCAATTTTTGCTCGAGTTATCGTGTACACGGACAGACGGACAGACGGACGGACAGACAGACATGGCTTAATCGATTTCTTTTTTCATCCTGATCATTTATGTATACATTTGTCTATATCTATCTCGATTCGTTTTGGCTGTTACAAACAACCGTTATGTGAACAAAATTAATATACCCTTGTGCACAAGTGCGCTCGGGTATAAAAAATCTATATGTAAAGGGGGCGTGGCACTTGCCATACAAACCGAATTTCTCATGCTACATATCTCTGAAAGTGTGCATGGTATGGAGATATACGAAATCAATCGCATACCCTTGGAGAAAAATTTTAGTTATTGTAAAAAGGGGTGTGACCCCTTCACCCGAATTTCAAACCGAATTTTTCATACTGCCTATCTCTGGAAATTTTTTGGTAGAGCTCTAGAGTTTTGTATGGAGATGTACGAAATAAATCGCATACTCTTGGAGAAAAATTGGAACTATTGGAAAAGGGGGCGTGGCATCTTCCATACAAACCGAATTTTTCATACTGCCTATTTTGGAAATGTTCATGGTAGAGTTCTGGAACTTGGTATGGAGATATACGAAATCAATCGCATACTCATGAAGAAAGAGGGCATCTCTTGGAAAGGGGGGCGTGGCACCTCCCATATAAATCGAATTTTTATACTGCATATCTCTGAAAGTATTCATGGTACAGTACTGGAACTTCGTATGGAGATATGTATATAGTTGAAATCAAGCCCATACTCATGGAGAAAATTTGGGCTATTTGAAAAGGGGTGTGAGGCCTACAAACGTACCGACCTTTAGCTATCTTTGAATGAATTTTTTTATTCTTCTGTAGGTGTGTTTGTGAGTGAAATCCTCCTAAATGGTTGTACAGATTTTAACGAAACTTGTTGTGTATTTGAGTGGGTCTCTGGATGGTTTAGTTTCACAATTTAATCCGACAGTTGGCGCTGTAGTTGAGTAATTACTAAAAATCTTATTTATGATCCGATTTGGCTAATTTTTTAAATATGTATGCAAGACTATTGCAAAAACGTGCTGCCAAGTGGTGCTGAAGTCGAGCTATTACTGAAAAAAATAGCCAAGTGAGAAAAGGGGCCGTGAAGGTCAGATTAAATCGACCTGTTGCACCATTGAGTATATGGAACGCTCCTGCGTTGCAATTGGCCCAATGGATGTGATTTTCCAATATTATTATGCGTTCAAACTTTTAAGGTATTTCGTCTGAAATAAGTATATGTATATTGCATTTCTGTAGAACAATGATTCGCACCCATTTTGAAATTGCCACCTACTATACTGTAAAGCTTCTAGGACATTCACTATAGAACCGGGTCATTGTTGCCGCCAGGGAGTGAAGAGGAAAAAATTTATATCGCTTTGCGAATAACCGTGCTATGAAATGCCGCACAACTGGAGAATTTCAAGAACGGATATAACACTTTCCTTAGGTTATTTAAAGCGGCAAATGACCCCCAAACCTTAATCTTAGCAGACAAATGTGCCAATGAAAATCGTAAACGTGAATTGTTGGTGAAAATGTTGGACCAAAAAGTTTCAATAAAATATATAAAAATTTTGGGCGGGACGAAGTTCGCCGGGTCTGCTAGTCTTAAAATATAAGAGATTTTACAACTCCAATGGAAAAAAAATAGCACCGATTTTTTTTTTGTATGTGGAGTGATGCGGTCTAATGTACATACATACATTCTCACTTTCAGTCTCAAATTAAAGCAAAATTTAATACTTTCATGCAAGGCGAATTCATTCAAGGTGAAAGCGGCAACAAAACCAAATTTGCTACATCTAAAAGAGGCATAGATACGGTGACCATCCGTTCTGTTTTTTGCAGGACAGTACTGTTTTTCAAAGGTCGGTCCTGCGTAGTTTTTCAAACCTGAAAAACCTCAAAATGTACTGCTTTTTTCCAAGTGTCCTGCATTTGTCCCGCATTTTATTCGTTATTTTAAAATTATCGGACAATGGATGGATTTTTTCAAAAAAAGTGTTTCTTGGTACTTTTCGTAGCTTTTCTTCAATATCTCATGAAAAAATCTCCCAATCAACGTAAGCGACTTACATCTCGAAGGATATTGATGTGCCTCTTACCAAAATATATAACTTGTGGCGACTTCAATGAAAATTATTAGTGCTACAGGCGACCATTTGCATTTTGTCG
This sequence comes from Rhagoletis pomonella, assembly GCF_013731165.1. Lineage (NCBI taxonomy): Eukaryota > Metazoa > Arthropoda > Insecta > Diptera > Tephritidae > Rhagoletis > Rhagoletis pomonella. The sequence goes on along the minus strand of NW_023458561.1, from coordinate 70,836,786 downwards.
TCACAGTCGAAAAAAGTGAGATTTTCAATCAAATACGCAGTTTTATTTGATTATTTTTTTCATTAGTTTAAAAATTCGATAAAGAATATATATCATTACAGTAAATTTTGGGCCAAAGATAATGAATATCGGATTAGAAATGTAAATGCAATGGAGTGCAATCTGCACAAATTATATATTTTTGTAAAGGGCACATAAATACCTTTGTAACTCGTCGTTTATGTCGATTCATGACGTCGATTTTTGACAAAGTACAAAAAACAAAAAAGGGTATTGTTTTCGTTTTGAACGACTCAAAATTTGCCTATACAATAATCTTTTAAAGATTTTCACTTTTCGTGTAAGCTATTGTAATTATAATATGTTTTACTATACTTTGATAAATATTCATGTAAAAAAGATTAATATCGATGAAGAAAACGTGATTCGTTTTTAAAGTTTAAAATGTATTAAGAATTTAGAATCATAAATACTCTTTTGATATTTTTATACATACTACGTAAATATATGTAGGCATATTTTTGAAAAATTGTCCTTCATTTTGAATCCATATTTATGGTCACCGTAGGCATAGAGCATCCGCTAAGACCAAAATAATACGAGGTCATTTAATGAACATCGAATCCTTCGAATTCGGATGGATTATTGCATTCATAGTCCTGCAAAATACTTAAGAAAAAAAGTTAATTAAAGTAAATTTAAAATTTAAATTTAATTGTTTCAGTAGGAGGAAAGCAGCTAATTGTTTCACAAAAATTCTAGATTGTCAAAATTAAACTTTTTTTAAGAAGGACTGATTGAAACACGGATTTTGGAACGTTCGCCTATCTCTGGAGCACAAACGCTGGTTATTGAGGCTTGTAAAGAATGAACTTATGCTTCTGGAAAAAAAAAAACTAATTGATCAAGAAAGAGTGTCGCACCAATTTTTATTTGCAGTGAGTGTCAGTGGTGATCGTACAGCAATTTTTTCCATTTTTTGAAAATAATTGCTTTTCTTTAAATTTTAATAATTTTCAATAAAAATATGCTATAGTTACGGTGACCATTCGTACCGATTTTGGCGTTTCAGTACCGATTTTTAGAAAATTGTCCCGCTGAATATATATTTAAGGGCGGGACGCATAAGTGTTCCGATTTTTCGTATTTGTACCGTTTATGTCCCGATTTTCAGTGTTTTTATTATATAAATTTAAAAAATTAAAAATTCAACAAAGTTTCATCAAAATGTTTAGCTTTTTAATTAGATTTCTTAGAAACATTCTGAGTATGCAATTTTGTAGCCCATTAAATTTTAGTAGCTGATTTTTCGTAATTTTTTTTTGTGTAAGGTGTTGCCTGTCTAACATACTTTGTCTGGAAGAAAATGCGCGAACAAAAAAAATTGCCAAAAATCAACACTAAGTCTAAGCTACTTCGAACTTGCACTGTACTATATTAAAATTTTATGGGCTACGAAAACTGCACGATCACACAAATTCTAAAAAATCTGCTTAAAAGGTTTAAAATTTTGATTAACATTTGTTAAAATTCGTCGAATTTTGCGTAAATGTTCTACAAAGGGTGAAATTTTGATTTACTTGTTTTTTATAGATAAAAAAATAATGAACATTTTTTAAACAAATAAACATAGCCAAAAATTCCCCCTATTTACATTCTCGCTAGTGTATATATTGTGTGCAAACATTTTTGCGATAATTTTTCAAATGTTTATCTCTTTGTTTTGTCTTAAATAAAACTGTGTTAAAAGATGTCGTTTGTCGATTTATTCTAAAAACAAAATTATATGTTCGGGTTCGAAGCTTTAGAAATGTCCCAATTTTTTTCCACAGAAATCTGGTCACCGCAACTATATTTAGTTCACACTACAACAAAACCCATAAAACACAAAGTTTCTATCTTTTTATCCAGAATTTTTGGAATTTTTTTGGGTTTGCAGTTTTTTTGTTGTTTTTTTTTCATATGAAATAACATGCGATCATTCGTGATATGGAAGGAAATGCTCAGCACCGTCAACAAAAAAAAAAGCGTTGTCAAAAATCGACGGTATTTTGTAGCCACTTCAAACTTGCACTTTATTATA
>NW_023458561.1:70832439-70834603 GCF_013731165.1 Rhagoletis pomonella | reverse complement strand
ATAATAGATTGGCGCTTACACATATGTTAGTGTTTGGCCTAGCTTCTCCTTCGATTTGTGGCGTGCGCCTAGGGATGCAAACGATGCATCGATGTTTCTGAAATATCGATAACATCTGCTAAAAAACCGATGTTTACCATCGATATTTGAAAATTACTCAACATCGTAAAATTGGCGATATATCGATGTCAATTTTAACGATGTTTTAAACATCGACTTTAGTTTCGGTTCAAAATTGCCATTGCGTTCACATCTTTATGTTATATTCTTTGGGCTCTGTCACACGGTCAGTATTTATTGACGTGATCCAAGTAACGCGATATTTATTGACGGTGTAGTATGCAGTATTGATGGATCGTGATCCATATCGCAAAATTTCTCAAAATTTTGAAGTCTGGATCGCGGATCGCAATACCGTCAATAAATATTGAACGTGTAGCACTTTCAAAACGCGATCCATACATTTCTTCAGTACATCTATTACTCTCATAATGTAAACATCGGCTCTGCCTTCACTCTGGGGGCTTCAGATCTTTCAAAACAAATTGAACAAATCTTAAAATAATTGTGGAATGCATTATCTGTAAATTATACGTACAAAATAAAAATATTTTCTTGCGTCATAATAAGCGTTCAGCAAAAAAAAATATGCAAATACTGACGCGACAAATATTGAACATGTAGCATTCGTGCGCGATCCATCAATCTGTCAATATGTATCGCGATCCAAATATCGTGATAATTACTGACCGTGGGACAGAGCCCTTTGGGTAAGCGTATTACGGGCGATGGCAGCCATGTACTTAATAAAAGCAATTGGCAACGTTGAACATAGGCGATTTCCATGACGTAGTTACAGTATTTCAATACGACTTAAGGTGAGTGTAAGTATTATCTGCGCGTAAACAGCAAATCTATTATGACATTGGAAGGAAATCTATTTAAATTGAAAAAACCAGCCATTGAAATGTTAACAATGTAGCAGTTTAGATGGACACTAGGTGTTTCTTGAAATTTTAACAAGCATTAAGTCAGTTCCAGGTATTTCAGGATTTGCAGGTTTTACAAGTAAAGCGGTTTTCGCCATTAATAAACCTTATGGAAGGTGGCGTACGTTAACAGCTTCCTGTAAAAACCTGCAAATCATGAAGTACCTGTAACATACTTATTAAAAAAGAGAAACATCGGAAAATATCGATGTATCGATAGTTTTAGGGCGATTTTTTTCGGCATCGATGTTAGTGTTTACGATACATCGAAATATCGATGTATCGATGTTGGCTCTGAAAATTTGCATCCCTACGTGCGCCTTGATGTTGTCACACAAAGCGGAGGGACCTACAGTTTTACGCCGCCTCGGAATGGCGATTGTATTTTTATGAGGAGCTGTTTTTAATGACACTCGGAGATTTGCCATTGCCTGCCGAGGGACGACCGCTGTTAAGAAAAAACCTTTTTTCTATATTTTTTTACGACGACAAAATAAAAAACCAAAACTGGTCAAAATGTAACTTTAACTTAATCAGCTGACAGCAAAGGTATATGGATAATGGACGAGTCCGCACATCCGATCAGAAAAAGGACAAAAAAAGTGGATGAAGTGCGAATTTCTGTCCGTTTACCGATAACTGTAGTCGTTTTCTATTCGTTTCCGGATACGGAAAATTGTATTACACTGCACTATCGGCAAAATTTTTACATTTCATTACTGGCTGGGAACTCTTGAAAGAAATATGTGTTGAGTCAAATCGGGTTTTTCTTAATGCGGTTCTTGCGTAGGTATACTAAAAAATATGATGAAAAGAATCATTTCGGAAAACTTTGTTTGCGTGATCTTTTAAATCACTCTGCATGAAAAAAGATTAAAACAAATTGAAAAAAAATATACCTACATTGAGTGCCAGCGAAAATCGTACAGTAATTATTTCCATTTTTTGAAAATATTTTGTTTAATTTAATTTTTAATCAAATATAGTTCACACTACAACAAAATCCATACAACTTGAAGTTGTAACTTTGTAACAACAAAAAACAATCTTCCAATTTTCAACAAAATTTTACACCTTTTATTCAACATTTTTATTGGGTATGCAATTTAATAGCCCGTTTACTTTTAGTATAATAAAGTGCAAGTTTGAAGTGGCTACAAAATACCGTCGATTTT
>NW_023458561.1:70830942-70832339 GCF_013731165.1 Rhagoletis pomonella | reverse complement strand
AAAATCGACGGTATTTTGTAGCCACTTCAAACTTGCACTTTATTATATTAAAAGTAAATGGGCTATTAAATTGCATACTCAATAAAAATGTTGAATAAAAGGTGTAAAATTTTGTTGAAAATTGGAGGATTGTTTTTTGTTGTTACAAAGTTACAACTTCAAGTTGTATGGATTTTGTTGTAGTGTGAACTATATTTGATTAAAAATTAATAAAAATTAAATTAAACAAAATATTTTCAAAAAATGGAAATAATTACTGTACGATTTTCGCTGGCACTCAATGTAGGTATATTTTTTTCAATTTGTTTTAATCTTTTTTCATGCAGTGTGACTTAAAAGATCACGCAAACAAAGTTTTCCGAAATGATTCTTTTCTTCATATTTTTTAGTATGTTACCTTGTCTATACCTACGCAAGAACCGCATTAAGAAAAGCCCGATTTGACTCAACACATATTTCTTTCAAGTGTTCCCAGCCAGTAATGCAATGTAAAAATTTTGCCGATAGTGCAGTGTAATACAATTTTCCGTATCCGGAAACGAATAGAAAACCACTACAGTTATTATTCCTTTTTGTATCCTTAAACCGTTCGAAACGTTCGAAAAAAAGATGATTTTATTGGGAACACTAATTGTATTTTAGTTGTTCAAGCTAAACATTTGAAAGCATGCATGCGTAGTCGGCAGTGGATGAGCGTCCAGAGAGGCGTGCCGCTATTTGTTAGCTTCCAGAAGGTGCCGGGTTCGAATTCCGTCAGGCCATGAACCATGAAAAAGTATCTGTGAAGTGCAGAAGGAAGGCGTATTGAACGAAAAATTCAATAAGACAAATTTCGGAAAAAACAGCCGAGAAAGTGTCCGTTTCACAAGCAATTTTCGGTAGTTGTCTGTACATACGTTTCTGCTGCACACTTTAGTGGGAAAACGGATCGTCAAAGTATCCGAAAATGGAATCGGTAAACGGACAGAAATTCGCACTTCATCCACTTTTTTTGTCCTTTTTCTGATCGGATGTGCGGACTCGTCCATTATCCATATACCCTTGCTGTCAGCTGATTAAGTTAAAGTTACATTTTGACCAGTTTTGGTCTTTTATTTTGTTTTTGCTGTGGTGTAGTGGTAAGCAGTGCGCGCTTCCATCCCGCAACGCCTGGGTTCAAACCCTGGTCAAAGCAACGTCGTAAAAAATATAGAAAAAAGGTTTTTTCTTAACAGCGGTCATCCCTCGGCAGGCAATGGCAAATCTCCGACAGCTCCTCATAAAAATACAATCGCCATTCCGAGTCGGCGTAAAACTGTAGGTCCCTCCGCTTTGTGTGACAACATCAAGGCGCACGCCACAAATCGGAGTAGAAGCTAGGCCAAACACTAACATATGTGTAAGCGCCAATCTATTAT
>NW_023458561.1:70822614-70830842 GCF_013731165.1 Rhagoletis pomonella | reverse complement strand
AGAAGCTAGGCCAAACACTAACATATGTGTAAGCGCCAATCTATTATTATTATTATTAATCTAATGTTTATAGTTTAGTTTTTTTTATAAAAGTCTAGCACATTACCTAACCAGAACCACATAAATCTACATTTCAAACCTCTTACAAAAATTATAAAAATTCAACAAACTTTAACAATATTACACCAAAAACTTTTGAATTTTTTGTTCAGAATTTTTAGATATGCAGTTTTATATTCCATTAAATTCAAGTTGGTAAAAGTGAAAATTTCAAGACGCTAGAAAATCGCATTCATTTTTAAAAATTTTTTTGGCTGACGGGCTAAGCATTTTCTTCTATATAAAAGGAACCAACCTTAAGATAAAACGTGAGTGAATTTAACCCCTACTTGGCTTCTTATATTTTTTTAATAACTAATCTTTATATATGGACCATACTAAAAGCTCCCTTTCATATAAAAATTCGTATTTGTGATAAACGTTGTCCCACCCGTGACAAAGGAGTTTCGCATTTTTTGTATAATAAAGCCATCATCTTTCTATAGTTTTTGCTTTGCTTGTGTTCCTGGTTCTTTGTTTTATTATAAGACATCAAGTTCACATAGAAAAGTGAAATAAATTCGCAGATTTTCCGCAAAATATATCTGCTACAAAAAGCAGGTGTTTTTTTTTTGTCCCACCCGTTACAGAAGAAATAAATCAGATTTTTTCCATCTAAAAGTAAGCTGGAATTTTTTTTCGTATTTTGTAATATCTCATATAATAGTCAATTAGGTGTAGCTTTATCAAATTCTGGAATTCTTGAGTACTTGATACTTAAATTTAAACAAGAAAAAAGTGTTTCTGTACAAGTGTCCAACACTTGACGGTGGAATCGCCCATATGTAATTTAAAAAAAAAAAAATTTACTGAATAATTTTAGATGTTGCCGAGTAGGAAAATGTTTCGCTGGGCCCAATGTCTTTACTTCGGAACAAATTTCGTAATTTGTCATATTTGATTTTAATACGATCATTATCAAATCGTTGTATTTACATATCAAATACGTACATATGTCCATATTTATGTTTGCACACTTGTATTACATACAAATATTTATTTACACAACATGCATTGCCCGCCAATATGTCAATTTATAAGCATCTATCTACTTAGTGTGCAAATAAAAAAAAAAATTATTATTCTATGGAAAATTGCAACCCTCTTTTATGTGCTTATTTGTATGTGTGTAATTATTATTCACTCGGCAACACGCCCTTTTCTTTTCCCTTACCCTTTTTTCCTTCGTTCGTTTGTGTGACGCTGATAACCACCACCTACATACATACATATAATCTATGCTTGCGGCGACACACGACGACAATCCTTCACTGCGAATATGGGAAACTACATGCAACTACATGCCAACTGCCGCCACATTGGGGCTCGTCGGGGGGTGAGCAGGCGAAAATCATGTTTCGGAAATTGCCACAATGGCCCTTGATTTACTAGACGCATCATCTTTTTTCAAAATTCCACGGTCAACAGGCACTTTGCAAATCCGCTGCGGCATCCACACCGGCCCGGTGGTGGCTGGCATTGTCGGTACAAAAATGCCGCGTTACTGCCTTTTTGGAGATACTGTAAACACAGCTTCGCGAATGGAATCTACTGGCGAGTCGCACAAAATTCACATCACGGACGAAATGAATGATGCTCTGCATAGGATTGGTGGCTTTCGTACCGAGCACCGTGGTCTTATCGAAGTAAAGGTAAATAATTTTAGATTTTTAATTCATTTGCCGTTAATGTAATATTTCTGCTCGCCCGTTTTATGTATGTATGTATGTATGTATTTGTCTGCAAATGTATGTATGTATGCAAGCGGCGTTTGTGTGGATGTGCACAAGGTGTACTTGCATCGTTTCACAAATTATATATATAAAACTTCTTTGACTTTAAGATATTACTTTTAAAAATTTAAAAAATTAAAATTGGACTAAATAGTGTACGGGCAGGAGAGCTGAAGTTGAGCCCCACTTATTTACTTATGTACCAGGCTCCGATATTTTCTCTTTCCCATAAGTAATGATTTGGGCGTGGTGTGGTGGTGAATTGAAATGTAAGGCCCCTTACGACGGTCCCGAGTCTCTTGGGTCGTCTTTATATCCCACCAGGAATTTATTGCAAAGGTTTGCAATGGTACGAAGTTACAACGGTAGCGCTGGCGGCGCTCATATTGACATCAGCCGAGTGGAACAGCAGAAATTTTCAGAAGAAAATTGCCTTGATTTGTAGTTTTTCGTTGCGTAAGCGCTGGAGACCCATGTACAACTAAATATGAAAACCTTGACTAATTAAAGAAAAAAAGAAAAGGGAGTTAAGATACATGTTTTATGAGGCCTTAATTTTTGAACGTTACGCAATTAAAATTTTTCCAGAAAGCAGAAATTTGCAGCTTCCCCTCAAACTGAAATTTTAATTTTGCTCTCTCAATTCCCCTACTTTGCAAGTTTTTCAGGTACATACAAGAAAGCATAAACATTATAGGTGGCAACCATGATAAAAACATAGCAAGGTAGAACCGTTCTCTCAATTTGTCGGCCATGATTTTTTTTTGAAGTTTGCCAACATTTTAAAATCATATAAAAGTGAAAATAAAAAACTGAAATTGTTCGAAATTGTTGTTGCTTGAGATTGAAAATGAAAATGTGTATGTGAGTTTGTGAGTAAATTTAAAAAGTACATTGTTTGGAAACGTCAAGAATTTTAAAAGTGACTCTCAGCGGTTCTACCTTACTATATTTTTATCATGGGTGGCAACAGTTCTGTATAATTTTCAATACGAAAATGCTCTTATTTGTTTGCATATGCCTAACGGCACATATGACATGTATTATTATTGTTATTTCTTTTAAAGGGGAAGGGTCTGATGAGCACGTATTGGCTGACTTGCAAGGATGGTCCGGTGAAGGCTCGCGGTGAGGAGATCTCCTGGTTTGCGGACATGCAGCCAGTTTTCTTGGAGAAATTGAAATCGGATCCACTTAAAAAAACCGGTAGCAAGCGGAAATAAAATATATTGCAGATTCATATTCACATATAGACAAATTACATGTTGAAAAGTTTTTATATGTGTACATACATGCATACCTATCAGCAAATCCCACGAGTTGTTTGTTTTTTTTTTTGTTTTAGTGTCACTCCCTAACAAAACTAAAGCATTCTTCTTGCAATGGAAGTTAAACTATGAAAATGTTCTTCTTACCAAAATGAACGAATCTAGTGTAATAAGGCTAGTGTATCACCAAATTAAAAGAAATTACATTGAGTACAAGATGACTATGATTTGAGAAATCAAAATTCCATTTTTACAGTTTTTATTGCTGCACTGGAAATTCAATCTAAAATTGTTATATGTACATATACACGAAGAAAGAAATGTGCATAAAGAATACTGTTTAAAAATCTTAAACGCCAATATTTAATCACATTTACATAATATGGCCCCTAATTTTTGAGCCGTGCGAGTAAACTTGTTACATGACTTCGTATGGTGCTACGGGGCGTATACGTTACATACGCAATTACGGGTATATGTATGAGCATCAGGGGGTAGCCAACTCATTTTGGAGAATTCGCCCGACTTCGACAATGAAATTCCCCAATTTGCCCGAAATTTCTTCAATTTCCCACCCATAGATATCTCCTTATTTACAAAAAAAAAAAATATATTATATATGTATAATATTTACATACATATCGTGGTCGAGAAAAATTTCGTCGACCCAAATTTTGACCAGTTTTCAGAGAGATAAAGCTGAACATCGTCAGCGTAAGCATGTAAACGGGCATGTGAGCATGCATTGAAAATATCATTTATAAACATGTTAAAAAATAAAATAAATCAAAAAACTTTCGTAAAAATTTCGAGCTTTTTAATTTGATTTTCTAAAGTGCAAGTTTCAAGTGGCCAAAAATTTTCGTTTAGAATATTTTTCCCGAAGGCGGTTTTCTTCTACATAAAAATAAATTGTGTTTCTTCTTTAATTAAATGAAATGTGACAAAGACATTTCTAAAAAATCAACGGTAATTTGCAAAATTTCCAGGGTCGCATAATTAGTACTTTTAGTTGCATTTGCATTTCTTATGCAAAAATGAAATTATGAAAAAATTAGTTAACATCTAATTCCTCACAAAAAACAGTTCATCCTCCGCTTCCCCACGTAAACTGAAATTCGCCACAAAAAACAGTGCTTTCCCCGATTCCCCACGCAAACTGAAATTCACCGCAAGTCGGGGAATTCCCCACGAGTTGGCTTCCCTGATGAGCATTATTACTTTTTTTTTTTAGTATATCTCTTTCATTTAAACACAATTTCGCAATGGAATCTTGTTCTTTATATAAAATTGAAGATAATGCCGTTTCTAAGATAGGTGAACGAACCACCATTTTCGACCAAAAGCACGTTTTTATCGAAAAATGTAACAACTCGTGGAATTTGCTCATATATTTACATACTTAAATTATCGACGAAGAAATGTGTAAGAATAAAAATGCAAGACGTATATTTGCTGCAAAGAGTGTCATAATAGGGGCCGAAGAAAAAACCAGCAAGAAAAAATCCATTTTAAGCGCTTAGATAAGCACTAAAATATTGGTAAATATGCTCGCAAAACAACAAAAGTTAGTGTACAGTTTAATGTTTTTTATTTAATTTATTTCAAGGATTGAAAAATCAAAATGGACAATCAAGTGTTGCTTGATATTCGCAAATAATAGGGAACTGCGCTGGTCGTTTTAATTTTATATTTTTTTTATATTCGTTATTCTTCATTTGCGATAAGTTATTTTTAATCTTTTCAATAACACCGACGCCTTTCCGCAGATACAAACCATTGGTTTAAAATTTTTGTACCCAAGCAGAAATGCAATTGAAATTACGGGTTAATAAAAACCAAATCTTTTTCTTTTGTGTTATTATTTGCAACCATTTTGACGAATGAAAAACGCCTAAGAAGTGGTCAAGAAAAATTTATGGAGTCAAATTTTCTTAAGGCCAGTATACGCTCTCAAGAAAGGCAAAAACTCCATATAAAATGACGTACAAGAAATGGCTGAGAAATTTTCTTCTGTCAAATTTTCTTGAGGCAGTACGCAATTCTTAAGAAATTTGCTCCGCTTTCTACTACACTTTGGTAATGTTATGAAAAAAGAGCACAAGGCAACCCATGCTTGCAAGAGAAATATATACCCTCTTCTATTATTTCTTGAGGAAAGAGTGAGGCAACAGGCTGGTGAAGTATCAGATGTCCAGAATTCCTTGGACTTACACACGAAATAATGGCAATGTTTTTCTTGACCGTTTTCTTGAGAGCTGCATATTAATTAGCCTTTAAGCAGTACAGAGTTCTTAAGAAATTTGGTACGCTTTCTAAAATGGTTTGCTAAGGTTTTCAACAAAAATATAGGGTCTTCGTATAAAGTGATAAACGGATAAATTACTTAAATTTATCAGTTTAACCGCACTCTTTCATAAACGCTTCTATAGCTATAAAATTGTTGCGCAACATAGAAGAAAAAGCGGTAATTCCTGCATAATTAACTCAGTTAAATTTTTTTTGGGTTACGACTAGGGTGATTGACTCGGTTTTTCCAAACCGGTTTACACCGGTTTATTTTGAATATCTATATATCTATATCTACTCAAATCCGAAAAAGGTAGAAAAAATGTTAAAGTATTAAAAAAACGTTAAAATAAGACCAAACGTCGTTAATTTTCAGTGATTTTTATTTGCTTTACTTTTGATCTAAAGAAAAACTGTGAACTTATTTTGCTTGGCTCTTTTCTAAATAAAAGGCATCTTTACTGTTAGTTGCTTTATTGTAATTTTTGGTCATGACTTCATACCAATACAAGCATTTTTACTGTATGAAACCTATGTAAAATAAAACCGGGTTATCCGGTTTCTTCTTAATTTCAAAATAGGGAACCGGTTTTTCTAATTAAAATTGTTCGAATAACTCGAAACCCGGTTTTGGAAAAAGGCGAATACCCTAGTTATGACACTCTTACAGCAAATGTGCGAAATGCATGTTCATACATGCATATAATCATTTATTGTAAGGTTATTTTAAAAGCGAGAAAAAAATCTAGCGTTCACAAATTTGTAAATGCATTTTTGTAAATTTTGAATTATTTATTGTACTTAAATACATACTAAATTATCCATGATCATAATATCGACGTTTTTAAGGAAATAAAATGAACAATGATGCTTAGTTTATTTACTGCTTCTTTTTTTGATGTTTTTGATACTGGGTTGGTCCAGGTACATACGTCGTACAAGAATCACACCCTATAAGTCACTCATCACGCCGGAGCTGGTGTATGGCGATGCTCTTGAAGCAGCTCTTGGAGTTTTCGAGAGAAAGATTCTGCGAAAGATTTGCGGGCCTTTGCGAGGACAGTGACAGAAACGCTCCAACTCTGAAAAGAGAAAGACCTCCGTTGCGTTGGTAAGACCAGCTGGAGAAGGACTTGGCTTCACTTGGCGTTTCCAATTGGCGTCAGTCGGCACAGAAGAGAAACTACTGGAGTGCTGTTTTTGACTCGGCCATAATCGCTTAGGCCAGTCCCTTAATCGTTGTCGTCAAGCTCAGTTAATGGTATCGTCGGGGTCAAGGAGGAGAGGGGTGTTTGTTGAATTTGGTTGAGTGGGCATTTGAAGAGGGGACGTTGATGTCATGTGTGGAATCTTTACATTGGGTATATCGAGTTATAGTGTGGATAAATAGCAGTTTAACCTACTACAGTATCCAGACCGCAGTTGAGCCAGAGTAACGCGGGTATGTCTCGGAAGTTCTCCTTCTGTGAATGTCCTCCGATCGTGGTTTTTGACGTCACTTTGCAAATGATTTTCTGGCTATGTAGTATAAGCACTGACTTGCCAACAAGTGCACCTTTGGACTGAGTGGGCAATTGAGACGTAAAGTCATTTCTCGGTGTACGAAAACCAAACACTATAAATCACTCATCATTCCATGCAGGTATATGGTGCAGAAGCACGGAAAATGAAAAACATCCGATGAGGCGGCTCTTGAAGTGTTCGAGAGAAAGATATTGCGGAATACGCACGGGCTAGGGATTTTAATTTGTCAGCTTTTTCCGATCCCGGGGTTTTTCGGGACGCCCTTATCATAATCCCAGGATCTCGGGAATAGTCCCGGGATTTAGATAGTCAATACTTTTCAACAACTTAAATCGAAAAAATTGCTTCTATATTGTTTGAGAAGCTCTCCTACCGTAAAATAAATAATAAATAAATGGGTTTGAAACACAGTTTTATTTAAAGTGGGGTTTGTTTAACGTATAATTTTTTCAAAAACAAATATTGCAAAATTTCAAGCAAGAAATTTTAAAAGGAAATTTTATTTACTTACCAGTCCTTCTGCACCAAAAGCTTGAATCTGTTTAAATTCTATAGGATCTCTTCTTTAATTTGATACCCCTACGTCTTCTCTAAGCATATTAGTCTCAAAACTTCAAAAAGCAATTTTCTATGGTTTCGCGAATATATTGATATTTGTGTTTTAAATTTATTATCCCGTGGTGTTATATGTACAATGAGCTAGATATTTATTAAAAAAAAAAATTAAGTATGAAATAAACAAAGAAATATAACCAATACTGGTCAAGAAGGGGAGTTTCTATTATTACCATCAGTGCAAATTACAAATCTTGGCAAATAATACCGCGATTTTCGGGACCTTAAAAAATCCGGGATCCCGGGATAAAAATTCCTAGTACGGGCCTTTACGCATTGACTACGGCGAGCACTGCAGACGATGGAACAATCGCAAACTCGACAGTGTGTGTGGGATAATGGAGGCTATTGTTGGTTTTGACGTTTTATCTGTGAAGATGACTGACAATTTTCGACCACTCAGATAATTCGCTGACCACCGTTTGAGGCTCTGTGGGAGAAAGGAGAGCTCTATGTCTTCTAGTAGCGTGGAATGATATACGGTGTCAAACTCGTTGGACAAATCCAATTTTACTAGCACTGTTCTCGCACAGGGGCGATTGTGGTTAAGGCTTCCAGTTACCTGATTATTTATGGCATTAAGTGCGGTGGTGCTTCTGTGCCCTTTGCGGAAAGCATTCCGACTCTTCGCTGGCGTCCGGTGGAGCGATTTCCACACGTCGGGAATGATGAGAGTTACTTAGACAGTTAGAGGACCTTG
>NW_023458561.1:70817895-70822604 GCF_013731165.1 Rhagoletis pomonella | reverse complement strand
AAAAAAAAATATCCAGTAACCTGCCAGCAGCGATGCCAACTTGCGGGGAATTAGTCTCGTTGCGGGGGATCGGGGAATCGCTGCGTTTTGCGGGGAATTTTTACTAAATATTTAATTTTAAATTTGCGGTTCTGTGAATAAATGAGACAGAGTTAATTTCGGACAAACTTCAAAATTATTGTTTAATTAATCTATCTCGAACAATTTCCTGATTACTGTAATACTCGCAAGCCGTCGGATGTTTCAATGTCATCTTTAATTATAGTATGTCGAATTGTTTTTATTAAATGGCAATAGTCGTACACGCAAAATATTTTTATGCTATCATAAATAAATATCGTCGACCTTCACTTAAACAATTAAATAAAGAAACACAGTTGGCAGCTTGGTCGCAAATGACCGCTTTGACAGTCAACCCGATATCTTAAAGGTGTCGATATTTCGAAGTTAAATCTCTACCAGGTCTGCGTGTAAATCGTTCTTCGAAATATAGTACGAAAATATATATTTACATTCCGAAAGTAGACCTTAAAGCCCAAAATACAATAGCGCAGTGGCAGTGGCAGTGACAGTTTCTAAAATCAGCTGTTACTGCTAATATTGGCAGAAACTTTTCACTTTTGTTTGTTTACAATTTTGTTGTTACCTTTTAGGCTTCAGTGGCATCAACAGAAGTTGGCTGCGTTTCATTCATGTCTGCGATGAAGGTAGTGGCAGTGAATTTAGAATGTGGGCTAAACGGAGCAGTACTGCCAGCTGCCACTGCTGTATTGTGAGTCACTTCATTGGACACCACACTTTCTAAAAAAAACAGCTGATTTCGAAAAACTGCCGCTGCCACTGCCACTGCGCTATTGTATTTTGGGCGCTTTAACCATGAAGACATAAGCACTATTTGCGATTATGTAAAAATACCATAGATTACTGTGAGTGTGGAAATTGAGATTGAGAATCTTATACATTATACAAGGTACCTATTTGACTCACTGTATGTAGTATGTTTTCGCTCATTTTACTCAGCCAATTTAAGTGTTGGGATAGCACCTGGTTTCAGAAATATCCGACCCACAGATCCACACACAAAAAGGAGTTGTGCGGCGGATGATTATACATGATGCGGAGATTCCTCCTCCATTCGGCCACTTCACTTGCGTCTTTGGGGAACGAAAAAAAACCGCGTATCTTTGTTCTTATTACTGCAACATTGCACGCGACACTTTCGCGTTCTCGAGCTCATTTATTATTTTGGTAACAATACCGACTTCCAAAACGTATTAATGCAATGTTTGGAAACTGTTATACTGCGGTATTCAAACTGTTTGTATATGCAGAGTTGCGACACATTGCAACCATACACATTGCATATTTTAAATATTCAAAATAGCAATGAACAATTTTTCTGAAATCTACATTTTTAAAACACCAGTGGTAACCAATAACAAACGAAGCATCGCTCGGAGTAGTTCGGCGCTTGGAAATAACTTCGGCTGCACGTTATTTTGCAACTGACAACGTAATGCGGCGTCGGAGGTCTTCATTTTGTGCTTTACTAGTAGATCACATTGGCCATGATGACAATTTTGGTACTAAAAACTAAAAGACAACATGGCTTACCTCGTAAGGTGTTTACCTATTTTCCCAGTGGGGAATTATGTAAGAATACAAAGACAAATTATTTATCAGAAGCTCTGTCCCTTACACGCTGAAACAAAAAGTAATAAAAACTCTCAAAACAGCAAAATCGCTATTGCGAAATAATGGTTTGAAAACTGCATAAATTCAAATCCGCCAAAAAAAAAACCGCGTAAAAAGGGACCTAAGTGTATATGTATATTGGCAGATTCAGTTTTTAGCTTTTTCGGTTTTAATTGGAATTATGGAAGAATTACAGTTACATGGGATATTATATTGGGATTTTTTTTGCGGAATCGGTTTGGGAACAAATGCACTACCGATACCGGTTTGGGACGAAATGCACTACCGGAATCGGTTTGGGACCAAATGCACTAACCGGAAGTCAGCTGTTTTTTCGCAACAAATCACTACTTTAGAATGGCAACATTAGCACAGCAAAGTGTGAACATTGTACATTACAAATAGCTAAATCTTTTGTAACATGCACCAATTTGCTCCCGATTAAAATTGTTGGTTTTTTTTGTGTATTGACATCTTACTAGTGGAAATCTAGTGATGGCTGTTTCTTAATTAAAAGAAAGTTGATGTTAAATAAAATCGCAAAGAACATATGCAAACTGTCCAAGCTTAAAGTGAAAAATAGGGAAATCTTCGGACTAAGAAATATATCTATTGTCGGTCAAAATTAAGCGTAGTTAGTCAAACGCAATGTCTAGTGTGTGGCCGCCTCAAATATTGTTAATAAATATACAGATGTATGTAGGTACATATGAATTATGTACTTGCAGTAAATAAAAAAGGCCGACCGACCGTTCTTAATATTCGCTAAAATTTGTGCTGTCCAAAAACATTGCATTTTCGCGTTCGTGTTCAAAATTAGTGTTTCCAAACTCAAATAGGTTGATATTTCTGTTTCCGAACTGAAAAATCAAAACTTGCTGTAATATCAACTAACACTGGTGATCATCCATTGACAGTAAAACAAATTGAGAATCCTAAACTAATTGTATTTGAAAAGAAATACACACTTCGTTCCGTGAATATGAAATGTGAGTTCACGTATTTATTAGAGTATGCATATACATACCTACATGTGTACTTACATAAGGAGCAGGGTTACCAATACATTCTTAGGACTGCACCTTGGAAGTGTTTATTATAGTTCGGTTTTGTGAAAGTTTTGCAAAAATAAACCAATTTGATTTTCAAATATTGAAAATCAATAAATCAATTAGGTTAATTTGAAGTGGGAAATTTTGACTATTCCTTCTTATTTCTAGTTTCGTATATATCTAACTTTAAAATACGATTCCCTCATTCGCTATAGTAAACAGCAAAGTGGCAACTCTTTACGTTTCTCTGAGAACCTAATTGTGCAAAGAGGCTCTTTTATTGTATACAGTGGCGGCTTTTGAACCTGAAATCTGCTCTATGCTCTATTCATAAATTCACACGCGTTCCTTATTAATGGGAGGCGAACGTTACGTGAGTCTACGATTGGTGGTTCATTCGCTCCATTTTTCATACTGCAGAAATATAAAATATGTACTTTGCGACCAAGTATCTTTATAATTGAATCACTTTGTGTACATTTCAATGTTAGAGTTAATTTAGCGACTTAAATTAAAGCACATATACTAAACGTGAGCTCGTGTTCCAAAAGAAACCCATAAACTATAGTTAATGCAAAGAATGAAAGTGCAAACATATACATACACACCAAAGTGAAAAATACCCACACATCGGTATATGTATTTTAGTGATGAAGCGAATTAAAAATTGCAATTCAATTGATAATGAAATACATGCATATGTAAAAAATACACATGTACATTGGTTGTCGCACTAAATAGCGCATAAAAGTTGGAAAAAAGTAAGCAAAATTTGTGTATACAAAAGTCGAGAAAATTTTTACCTACACACACATCCATATGCATGCATGTGCATACATACATATATACATATTTTTATGGCGATACTTGGGTATGTACATACATACATATGTACGACGAAATATTTGTGCTGTGCTCCTACAAATGTATGCACATATTTGCATTAAAGTATATACATATATGAGATTCTTCTGATCGGCAAAACTTTAAAATTGGGAAAATTTTGATACGAAGTGTAAATTACATAAATATGTATTTGTACAAACAAGTAGATACAAAAGAATTTAAAAATTGTATTGACAAAAGGGCGTTTAAAGATAAAGTACCAGCTCAGAGAATAAAAGCTCCTTTTGTCTCTCAAATTCGTCCTATCGGAGAGAATAAAAGTTCGAAAAGGTGAAAAAATTTTAATCGCATATAAATTTCACATACACACATACGCGCTTATTTATGTGTGTACATAATTATGTACGTATGTATATGTGTGGATGCATTTTTAAAGTGCGGATTAAATGAGTGGATGACCATTCTTTAGTACCTATGTATGTAAATACGTATCTGCATAAATACATATGTATGTATGTACATTAGAGTGGTGCAATAATGCATGTGAAAAAGTAACGTCGGAATTTTGATGCCGCCACCCCCTAGGATCCCTCTGTACCGAAAAAGGTAATCGAGTAGTCCACTTGCAAAGTGCTCTATGTGAAAATTTTTCGATTTTTAGTTTTTGGTGGTTAACGTACCAGTATTTAAAGTAGTTTCATGTCCACTAACAATGCAGTGAAAATCCTTATATATTCTGAAAAAATAGCGTCAAATGTTAGGTACTCTAGCGAAAGTCGCTATAATACTTACTGTATGTACATATATATGTATACACTATAATATTTATTGTACGTATTTATACAAGTTAAAAAAATCTCCGTCTTCTGATGAACTTAGAAAACTGCAACAAAACGTGGAAGTTTCGGTGCTTAGTGGAAGGCGTCGCAGAAAAGAAGCAGACCAATCTTCATGGAAGAGAGAACGCGTAAAGCTATAAAAAGCTAGCTATGTAAAAGTTACTTTTTCAAAACTCGCTATAGTATTTTTTTATATGGGCCATTCCATTGTGACTGGTGGGAAATTTTACTCCAGAATTTAATCAATTGTGAATTATAACAATGTCGTCGGAACTTA
>NW_023458561.1:70806109-70817795 GCF_013731165.1 Rhagoletis pomonella | reverse complement strand
TCCATTCCCAGTCGCCATGATCGAGCAATCGTCGGCATAAGAGACAAGGCATTCCCACGACAGCCGGTTCTACGTACCGGAATGACTCGGGTTTCACCCGACCAAGGGCTGTTGTTTCGGCGATCTAACCCCGTTTAGGTGGGACATCTCCTCGTGGCTGGTGTAAAGTAATTATGCATGAAATATGAGTTTCCATAGACAAAAATTACAGTTTATTTTTATTTTTTTAATATTTTTCAATTTCAGTAATATTTCATTTAAGAAGAGGTTACTACTGAAATAGAGAAAATTAGGGCATTTTTAAATATATGTTGTTGTTGTTGTAGCAGCATACAAATTCCCCAAAGACTTTTTGGGGAGTGTTGCTGGAGTGACAGTCCTTGGCCAGATATAAATCTGGGTCGTTCCGGTTACGTAGACCCGACTGTCGTGGGAACGTATGGAATGACCCATGTTTCATGGAATGACCTATATATAAAATTTGCAAAAACTAGCATACTGCGATTTTGATTTTAATGTTATTAGGCTCTTATTTATCCAAATTTTCAGATAATAAAAAAAGATACAATTCGGATTTTATTTGTTGTTGTAGACGTTTTTTTTTTTTTAATTTATGGCTTACTATAATAAAATCACAGACCGCTCTTTGCAAGTGGACTACTCAATTATCTAGGTGGGCTTTCAACCCCAAAATTAATCAAAATTTAGGAAAAAGGGTATCATTAGACGCGTCTGGACCCTAGTAACAAGAATCGAAAGCGGAAATTAACTTGTTTACCCGATCAAAAGTTAATAACAAAAAACTTTTCCACAATAGCACCTTTTTTATTCCCTTACTACACTCACACAAACGCACAAATTGCCCACATTTCACCATACATACAACAACAATACTTCAGTATATATATATATATATATATATATACTTATATATTTTATTCATTATAATGTCAACAATTTTGGTATGCTCAACGCATGATTCAATCATGAAAGGTTTCGTAAGTAGCTTTTTTCTAAAATTTTACACTCCCTCCCGCAGGGATGGTTTTTGGGTGCAGGAGAAAAGGGGAAGAATTCAATCACATTTCCTAAAATGGTAGCTAAATTCCACAAAAAGGTGGTAATAATAGTGATTTAAATATTTAATTTAAACAAGCTTATTTACATCGAATATATCCCCTGATTGTTATTAAAAATAAATATTTATGTATATCTGCATATATACCAAAGTTGCGTACGTCAGACGGCGCATAACTCGAAAATGGATGGTCCACTTTGAGCAATTTTTTTTTGGTTTGTTTGTTTGCCTTGTAAATTTTTTGCGGTACCATTTAGAGTTGATGGATATGAAAGCTATTTGCTTGTGGAAAAATTATGGAATGTTGATAAAAACAAACGACTAATAAAAACATTTGGAGCTTACCTTTCTTTCGCGGTTTTGGCTCGATTGCATCGAATATGGTAATTCGAACTCTTTGATGTTGCACTTTTAGTGTTCTGGGGGATTATGCCGCCGTCAGAATATTAAACACTGGCACAGGAAGATTAAAACGGGCATGCAGCTACTGAACGACTGACACAGGGAATGTGATCTACATCATCAAATGGGAAGTGCCGTAAGTTTGAAATTGCATCGCGCCATTGACTAAACCGAGCTGTCGGGGTGTTACGATTGGGCCTATGAATGTGGTTTGCCAATATTATACTGCGCTGAAGTCTCATTCGGGAGTGTAGGTCAATACCTAAATACCTTTGTTGACTCATTTACCAGAACCATTGCGCGCTTTACCTTACAGCGACTGACTGAATCAATGGGTGCAATCCCGTATTTCTCGGACTCGGACTACTAAAACTGTCAAAAAATAAAAATTCGCTCAGAGCGAGAGAGTAACATTGAAAAGTACGGGATCGCTTTCTAGTAAAAAAATGGTAACTTATGTCAACTTCAACATGCCCTCCAAATTTTGGTTGTAAATTTTTGCTTATTTTGTATGTAAACACACTCAGCTCACACATGTAAATAACCAAAAATACTTTCAAATTCATTAGAATCCACTTAAACAAGTAATTAAATACTTTTCAACATGAATTAGCAGAGTGCACTTTTCTTTTGTTTACAATTTGGTTGCTAAACACACTACAGCTGATCGTTTGACACATTTACCAGAATTTACTAGCAAAAAATTCTCGGACTAAAACTGGTAACTTCTGACAAAGAGAGAACCGTATTTACTCTCTTTTTTGTCCTCGCAGTAGTCAGAGAACCGAGTACGGGATAGATTTCCTGTAAAATCTGACTGATTCTGACTATTTCTGACTAGTCCGGACTCGTACGGGATCGCAACTATTACTTCAAATTTAAAAAGTAAAAAATTCACTATTAAATTTAAAAAAATGCTCCTAAAATTTGCAAAGAAATTTGGAAAAGAAATATCACTGTTTTTGTTTTTAGGAGTAGGGTGGGAGTATCATTGATAAAATTAGAGTGAGAGAAAGTTTTTATTACAAAAACTTTCATTATTGAATCATGCTCAACGCAAAATTCACCTGCTGATGTGCGGTATTGCCACTCAACCTGAATGGAATAAATATTGAATATGTTTACACGGAGTTCAGACTGTTATGTGCAATAATTAACTGTGGAAATAACTAAATAGTTAAAAATTCTCATTTATAACGAAGTATCAACTTTTATATTTTATATCGCGCGATTTTTTATTACAAATTTTCATTATATATCCAAGTATCGATTTTTATTGAATAAAGCGCCGAAGGCGAACATTTTTTAATTTTCATTATATTACGAAGTATTCATTTCTATAAATTAAACACATTTTTTGCTTTTTTTCTTTTCAACTAATTGGTAGGTAATATTATGACATATATGGCTAAAATGAAGTATTATTATTGTATGTATGGTGAAATATGGGCAATTTGTGCGTTTGTGTGAGTGTAGTAAGGGAATAAAAAAGGTGCTATTGTGAAAAAGTTTTTTGTTTTTTAATTTGTTACTACGGTCCAGACGCGTCTAATGGTACTCTTTTTGGGGGTTGAAAGACCACCTAGATAATTACCCCGAAAAAAAATATTCCCCAATTTTTTTTTATATATAAAAAAAATTTGGGCTCCACGAAAATGTATCTGGTGTCTGGTGTCTATAGTAAAGAACCAAAATGGTTGCTTGATAGCCTCTTTATTTAACTTTATTTTTTTGAGTGGATATAGTGCTCTTGGCGCACTGCTGCACTTACCGTCACTTTGTGTCTTTATATGTGCATGGGGAAGCCTTAAAGACCACCTGCGGACTAAAAAGAAACAAATGTTGGTATAACACTGAGTGAGACGAGGCGGAAATTGCTGGCGGCAGAGATTTGAGCACCTGCGTCTATAATGCTGAGTTCCCTGAGGGGGAATGCTGTTTTAATTCCAGCACTGAGTCGGAACTCACACACTGTCTCTGAGGCAGGATCTGGGATCTTTTTCGAAGTTAATGGGGATAAACTTCATTCTTCTCTTACGGAATATGCTTCGGTCTTCCAGCTGAAGTATTTGCAATCATCAAAGCCATAGACTACGTGGTGGAGAAAAGTGGAGGGGAAGGAGTTTACGTGTCTGCAGTGACAGCCAAGCTACACTTAAGGCATTGGCCAGCCCTCTATCTAAGTACATCCAAACTAGTTCGGCAATGCAAGTCTCGACTAAATTATTCTGGCAAACATAATCAGCTCTCTTTACTCTGGGTGCCAGGTCACTCGGGAGTGCCTGGCAATGAGACATCTGACCATTTGGCCACAGTTAGATTAGACCAGGCATTCCTCGATCCACAACCAGTTATTGAACTCCCCACTTCGACCATCGAAGCCACCATCAGTAACTGGGTCAAAACTTCGCTCAGCAATGACTGAGACTCATCGAGGGGATGCAGGTGGGAAAAACTGATGATGCCTTCAACATCAGAAGACCTATCTAGTTTTTTGCTCTCACTGAGACGGTACTGCAGACAACTCCATTTGCCCATCCTGCCTTGAAGAGGATGAGACGGTGGATCACTTTTTGCGCTTCTTTCTTGCTTGCTTGTTTATCATCGATTTTTCTAGATTCGGTCTTTTCTCTTTCTTTCTGAATTTAAAGTTTAGCGTAAAAAGCTGTGTGGTTTTGTTGTTTCAAGTTTTGTGTTTTAAAAATGTGAGTGATGGATATTTTTCCCATCACTCTAACTGGCTAACCAGAATGTAGTACCACAGTTACAAGCTATTTCGCTAGCTATATCAGCTACATCAGCAATAATACACGACAATCCCAGCTACATAAAATAGAGCAGTTTAGAGAATTTAAAATATTTTAACTTTTGACAGCTCCTGCTACATACCACAGCCACACCATTCTGGTTAGCCAGTAAAACTCGGAGCGATAAAAATAAAAATGATGCCATCAATACAAATAAACTATTTTACAAATACGTCACATGCAAATTCAGGAGCGAGCCAAACATGTGAGGAGTTTGTGAAGCGCTCTTAAAAAATATAACTCCTCAGTGTGAGATAGTACTTTGATGGATTTACGAGCTCTATTTTTTAAAAACTTGCAAGTGCGTAATCACATTATTTTAATAAATAGAACGCAAGAAAAAATTTTATTTTTATTTTTGCCACTCCGAATTCAGTTTTGGAACTCACCCACAATGCAAATTTTCATCGTTAGATCTAACCTTCACATTTTTTGATGAGCTTTGGGAATATGTTAGAAAGAGCAGCAGGGGTCCATCGAAACCAGTAAAGTTTTGAAAGGGGTCTACGAGAAAAGCAAGTTTGGGAACCTCTGGTTTAAACAAATGTTGTCATACTCACCAATGGGTCTTAACTTCGGCTGTTCAATTTAATTCGTTACGTCCTGCTTTTCTTTTTTTCAATAACAGATGTTATGTCTTGTTTTCATAATAAATGTTTCCTAAAGGACTTATATTCTTTTGAACGAGGTACATATAGCTCCCCTTTCAATTAAAGGGAATGCTCCTGGATTTCTCGTTTTGGGAGACATCGATCTTGTTTTAAGCAAGTAATAACGGAACACAAATATGAAAAATCTCACTTATTGCTCTCAAATCATCACTCAGGGAACATTCTTTCATTGCTCGCTTAGCCCGTGGTTTTGAAATTTTAATTGGCAATCAAAAGAGAAAAATTTCGGTGATTGGTGAGAAGTGGTTACACTCTGTTTGCTGATTGGCGAGCACAGGGTTGCCTTCTTCCATTTCATACAATTTCGCACACAATGGCAGCACTGAAGTAAAAGTGTAACTAAAACCGCATCTAAATTTAATTCGAAGAAGGAGCAATGGAAGGACAAATTCAAATTTTGATCCACAACACAACTGAATACGCAAAAAGTGTAAGTTTTTGTACAGATGCCCATAGGTAATTTTTAAATATTGTGGCGAATACTGCGGCAACACAAAGCGAACAACGAGAAATAGGCAGATTGTTCTAGAGTTGCCATGAGTGCCAGCGCAGGTATATAAGGGCGCCGCCACCGCGAGGTGAGTGAGTTACAAGTCAGCAAGCTACAAGTAAAGTGAGCGGAGAATTGAGTTGCGAATAAGCAAGGTATAAGTTTAATTGTGTTAACAAGTAGTAAAGCGTTGTTATTGCTTTAACAAGTATTGTAAAGTGATTTTACTGTATTAGCAAGTATTGTAAATTGTTTGTTGTACAATAAAGTTAATTGTACTACAATTTGGTCATCGTTAGCATTTATTTAACAATCCAGCGATACGAGCCCGAATATATTTGGGAAATCCCTCAAGGTTTCGAGGATAATCGTAACAATATTATACTCTCCTCTATGCATATAACAATTCATTTTTAATTGGTAAATAGAGATCTGTCATACAAAAAAGTATTGACATGATGGAAAATATGCTCTCGGT
Source organism: Rhagoletis pomonella (assembly GCF_013731165.1). Lineage (NCBI taxonomy): Eukaryota > Metazoa > Arthropoda > Insecta > Diptera > Tephritidae > Rhagoletis > Rhagoletis pomonella. The sequence goes on along the minus strand of NW_023458561.1, from coordinate 70,811,869 downwards.
ACAAGATTGCAAACGTAAACGGTCCTGTGAAAAGGAATCATGGCGTTTTAATAAAAGTGTTACTGGATCGTTTGCATTAATGAAAAGACTGAAAGTAGTTTATAAATGGTCTTATAAAAATTACACTACAATTTCGGATGATCAATTCAACATAATTCAACGCCTAAATAACAGCGATTTGCACAAAAGTAACACTCATTCTGGGATTACTATTTATTCCAACAGAGGAACAGTTGGCTGTAACTATGAGGTCTTAAGCAACAGGCGAATCTTATAGAAGTTTAGCCTTTCAAACTCATATCTCACATTCTTTACTGATATACTGCATACCAAAAGTTTGCAAAGCTATTTGGAGAAATTTAAAAAATTTGTATTTAAAAGTAACTATACATATGTATGTATTTTATTTAGTCAAAGGCATAAATTAAAAATATAGTTAACGAATAATGTTAATATAGAAAATAACCCAATTATTCGACTAATTGCGTTTTGATTAATCATAAACAAAAAGCAAACATAATCAATACAAACTCTTTTAAGGAGCAAAATTAATTTAATGGAGTAATAATATTTTGAGTAACTCGATTAATCCTCCTTTTGTAATTGATTAACCGAATAACTAATTAACCAACTTGCTCGAATAATCGTATTGCCCCAGCATACATAAATTAAAAGGCACTTCAGCTATTAATTCATCGCATGAAATATTTGTACTTATTGTGACCTTACTTTAAATAACAGGAATAAGTAATATATATAATAATAAAGTTAGACTAGATCGTTTTCACACCACACACCTGCCATATATGTATCTGGGCGCGCTGTGGTATTTATGATAAGCAGTTGTGGTCTTGGTATTCTTCAACTCCTGATCCTCTTTTCGAGCTGAAAATAAGAGGGAATTGATTGCATTGATCGTGCTTAAAGCTATGTCATCGTTATCAATTTCATGCAATGCACCAACAACAGCTTCTCGCATCCACTCATAACGGCGTTTTTTGTTCCATTTCATAATATTAGTAAGGTCCTGCAGGCAAAAGTTTTTAATATTCAAAAAACCAATTGCACTAAGGAATGTTAGAAATATCGAAGTCATAGTACAGGCTTGTTGTGTCCTTAACAATTTTCTAAAAGGCGATGAACAAAATAATAATATGGGTAGTCGGATTTCTTTGGAAGCGGCGGTAGAGCCAAACTTGACACCGGAAGGAATTAGCTCTTCATTTTTAGATTATTTTAATGAAGAGGACAAATTAGATTGGCTGAATCCTTAATGTTTTAAATATCTAGAGTTATTTTGCGAAATAAATTTATGTATATAAAAAACTTTGATTTGCTGCTATTAAATATGACTGTGTACCCGCATGGCATATTGTAATAATGGATTTAACTTTTTAAATAATTTGAGTTTTAAGTTTTTCAAAGGTAGCAAATCTTTTCGTAAACGTTAAACTCTACAGCACATCTAATAATATAATAATAGATTGGCGCTTAATTTCAGGTGACGATATATAAAAACAAAACTCTAGAAACCTTCTTAACGAGAAATACAAGAGGACACACAGAATAATATCCTAAACCCCTTCCGAGAGAGCATTAAGCGAATACTCCTATTAAAATCGTTCCGGAAATCTCCTAAAATAGTCGTGAAAAACCGCTCCCATTCTTTTAAATAGCTCATCATGGAGTAATGAGACTACATGGATGTTCGTTCCCACGACAGTCGGGTCTACGTAACCGGAACGACCCAGATTTATATCTGGCCAAGGACTGTCACTCCAGCAACACTCCCCAAAAAGTCTTTGGGGAGTTTGTATGCTGTTAAAACAACAACAACTACATGGATGTTAAAAACTCATTTAGATTAATTCATTTATATAATTTTTCGTTCGTCAATAATATACAATGGGCCTTATGAATAAAAACTAAGCAATTGCTTTTTCTTAAAACTTCATTCCTTTTACTCGATATCTTCAAATAAATTTAAGTAATAGATCAGCAATTATAAGAAAAATCAAATGTTAAGTTATTCATAATGCTTAATAATACATACATGGGCGTAGCCAGGTAGAGGCAGAGGGGTGCTCGAGCCCCCCTAACTTTCAAATTTTCCTTATATATATATAAAATAGTACCCTGAAACGCCAGCTTAGTAGGGTCGAGCCCCCCCCCCTGCCCCTCCCCTAAATTTTATTCTGGCTACGCCGATGAATACATACATACATATCGTTAACTTAATTCGCAAAGGCCCTAACCAAAACTTTTTTTGAACCTACGTTTTTCGCAGTTTTTGGAAAGATGTATTAAAATACACCTTCAATAAAAATTTTAAAGTGCTAGTCCCAAAAACAACGGAGTTGCATGCAACTTTTTAAAAAGTCCTACCTGTTTTTATACCCGAGCGCACTTGTGCACAAGGGTATATTAATTTTGTTCACATAACGGTTGTTTGTAACAGCCAAAACGAATCGAGATAGATATAGACAAATGTATACATAAATGATCAGAATGAAAAAAGAAATCGATTAAGCCATGTCTGTCTGTCCGTCCGTCTGTCCGTATGTCCGTCCGTCCGTGTACACGATAACTCGAGCAAAAATTGAGATATCTCAACGAAATTTGGTATGTAGGTTTCTGTTAATCCAAGGTAGGTTGGTATTGAAAATGGGCGAAATCGGACAATAACCACGCCCACTTCCCATATAACGGTAATTTCCAGAAATACGAAAACTGCGATATTTTAGTAAATTGATATTTACAATAATTTTTAGACGAAAAATAAGAATATTATAAATTTTTGGAAAATGGGCGTAGCCACGCCCACTTATGGTTACATGTGTATATCTTGGTAACCGCTGCACCAATTTCTTCCAAACTTGGCACAGTTGTTGGTCTTCGCACAACATACCAAATGGCCGAACATTTTTAAAATCGCTCAATAACCACGCCCACCTCCCATATAACGGTAATTTAGAGAAATACATAATCTTCGATAAATCAGTAAATATTGAAGCTAATTTATTCAAAATTGATGCTTGTAACAATTCTTTACCAAGAAATACGTATATGGTAAAATTTTGGAAAATGGGCGTGGCACCGCCCACTTATGATCACATATAAGTATATCGGTAACCGTTCTACCAATTTGTACCAAACTCGGTATGGTTATTGTACTTGCCACGTGTAAGCAAAACGTTGAAAATTATTGAAATCGGACTAAAATAACGGCCGATTCTCATATAACGGTAAATTTAAGAAATGCTTGAAACTTCAATATTTCGAAATTGAAGGACGCTAATTTACTCAAAATCGATACACCCCGGCTTACCATCTAGCGGTAGCTTTCGGAAAGGTGAAAAAACATATATTTAATACTTGCGCCGGGTATTTAATGTTCGGCTCCGCCCGAACTTAGACTTTCTTACTTGTTGATACTATTTTTATAATTAGGGGATGGACTCCCTTAAGCGCGAAGAGTAGAAAATTTTCGAGGCTGTTTTTTGAAATGCAGCAATTTGACTGTTCAGTCAGAGTTTCTTTGCATTCAAAATGCCACGAAAAAGTGTAAAATGTTAATTGTATGAATTAATTGACCTGAAATTTGCAAACCACTTTTCGAGGGTGCTTTCGCGCCTAGTTTGCCTAGAAAGTTTTCGAGGCATGCGAAAAGTGCCATTCATAAAAGTGTTGACAGTTATTTCGAGGTTTTCGAGCCATTTTCGAGTTTAAGGGAATCTGATGCTTCTGATGTAAAATAAACAAGTAAAAGCGGCGCTGTCTTCGGCTATGCCGAAGTCTTCATACCTTTCATGAACATCCGAAAATTTTACTTTAACAGATTACTGCATTTGAACATTCTTTTATATTCAGAGCATACATAAGTAGATAGAGGAGTTACATATATAAACAAGTAAAAAAGACTAAGTTCGGGCGGAGCTGAACATTAAATGCCCGGCGCAAATATTAAATATAGCTTTTCACATTTCCGAAAACTACCGTTACGTATTAAAAGTATACGTGGTATCAAGGCACATTAAACAGGTAGTATCAGTAGAGCAAAAACAACATTTGCGTGTATTTTGTTGTTGCTTCTGGTATCGAAAGTGTCAAAAACTGTTCTGAATTTTTTCTTCTAAATCAAAGCGCGCCATGTGAAATACAAAAAATTATAAAAAATAAAAAATTGAAATTGGAAAAAATAAAAATTGTTGCAACTTTCTTTCCTAGTAAATTTGTTTGCTTCTCGAAGCATTGATCCATCCTTTACAAGGGCCAGTAATCAGCGGTTGTGCTGCTGAGTTGGGCGAACGTTCCAAAAGCTGCTATTCAATCGCTTGTTTTGTATGGAAAAAGGTTTCACATGCAAATGGATTTTAACAATTCAGAATTTTTGTGAGAAAAAATTAAAAATATTTGACATTTTCGAGACCAAATAATTTGAAAATAAATCAAATCAGCTGCTCTACTGATACTACCTGTTCAATGTACCTTGCGTGGTATATTAAAAAAGTATTTATATTTGATTTTTTTTTCATTATATTAAAGTTTACAAAAAAAGACTTAAAATTTGATCTTATCAAACATTTTATGAAAAAATAACGTTAGTGTGTTTTCTTAACAAAAAAGCGCTCTTTTGTGAGAAATTGAATTTATTAAATATTTTCCATCCGTAAATAAAAATTCCAAATTAATTACTATTTTTTTTTACAAAGTCCTAAATAATTCGGTATCCTAACCTTTTTGTAGAGCATGCGATCGAAGTAAGCCAAGACAAATTTTTTTTTTAACACATTGAACTTTAATGGACTTGGGCGAGCCTAAGATATTGACCAACATTTTTTATCTTGGGCATATTTTTAACCGACTTCAAAAAAGGAGGAGGTTATCAGTTCGTCGGAATATTTTTTTTTATGCATGTTACCGCATAACTTTGGACCGCGTTATCCGATTTCATCGGAAAGGTGGTACCTCAAGGCTGGTCCCATACTAATTTTGTTTAGATCCGATAATTTGTATATGACAATTGAAGTCGGTTTTGTTTTTTGCTTAAAAATTACTTGTTGCTATTAGCAATAGAACAACAAACATTCATTCCGCTGAGTAAGGGACAGAGAAACTAGTGGTTAAGACGGAAGCGAAAGCTGTTCCTTCGGCCGGAAAGTTTGGCGTTAAAAAAGCAGAAAACAAACGAACGATTGAGCAGTGAAGAGTAAGAGGCAGTGGCCTTATTGGGCAAAGGAAGATGTGTTATTTCATCAGGAACCGACATCTCACTCTTCGGATAGGGCAGTGAGAAACTGAACGGTTTAATAAAGAATGTTTTTTTGTCGCTGCTTGGAAAAAAACTCCGTTTCCCTTTTTTTTTGTAATTATCACTACATTTACTCGCTGACCTCAAACAACAGCACACAGTTATTTCGCCAGTTTTTTACCTAATGAGACTATTTAAAATAAAATTTATTTGTTACAGCAATACTAAATTAATCGCCATTCCTTTTATTGCAGATTAAAAATGCATAAATTGGCCAGTGGGCCAAGGCCCAGCTCTGTTAAGACTCAAATATCACGCAATGATATATTGGATAAACTAATTTTTACCTCGGAGCACTGTCAACACTTTTATGTGGATGAGGGAACGTTGCATTGTGCGAGCCCGCAGCAAGCAACCACCCTCTCTTCTCAGACTGTATGGAATCAATGAGACGCAGTGAGGTGAACGTTAGCCACCACCCGAATAAGGTAAATAGTACATATACAAAG
>NW_023458561.1:70802893-70806009 GCF_013731165.1 Rhagoletis pomonella | reverse complement strand
GTATAAATCAATATACAAAACTTTTTCGCTCATAACGATTGAATAGCCTCTACCCATGCTATTATGATTCATGCTTACGAAGTAATAGCTAAGTACTGCACATTAAAACTGGTATATCACGAGAAAGAAAAATCGAATCGCAACAATTGAAAATGAAATTTAAAGGGGACGAGTAAAGAGCGAAATACACCACACAAGCGGCTTGTCAAACATACTTTTCCCATTTTGCCATAGACCATGCAAACATGAGTCGTTCAAGCACAGAATTTTAGTTTTCTTTCGGTTAACAATGTAAAACATTTTAGTTTTCTACCATTATTCTCCCTTACGTCTTCACTTGGTGAAATATCAGTTGCAATTGAGGCGATTTTACCATCCACATCGCAAGCGGTTGGATCAAACGTCAACATGGCGGCCAGAAAATCAAAAAAATTTGGTTTTTTGCTCAAATTTCCCTCAAGCGGTTTGTCAAACCTTCAAACACCCCATAGACAGCACAAATGGCTTGAAGCAAAGGGAAATTTCGCTTGGTTTGTCAAGCCGCTTGTGTTGTGTATTTCGCTCTTAATACTAAATGATGCCCTAAGTAGAAATGAGCAAAAAAATTTTTATTTTCATAATAGTGGTCTTTCCTCAAATTCGTAAAAGCCTCGTAAAGCTCGTAAATTTACGAGCCTCGTAAGACAACTGTGAAAATTTGATGGAGCTCTATTTACGAGTCGCTCGTAAAATTACGAGACAAATTTTGATGCGCAAACGACCTCGTAAACTTTAGTGTTGCCGAGAGGCCGAAATTTCTGTACTAAAATGTATGGTAAAATAATGAAAATAAACGAAAAAAATTATAAGCGAATAAAATGAATGAATTTCATCCACTAGCTGTATTAATTTAGGTTTTTTGAAAATTTTCGGCATTTTTAATTGTTTCTAAGCCAAGAGCGATAGAGACAAGATGGCGGGGTGTTATGGAAAATACTACGAAACAAAAATTACTTCACAAAATCCTGCCTGATCAGTCACTTTACGTAATTATTTACACCTTTTCTCGCGTTCCCATAAAAGCCTTGTAAAGTTACGAGTTTTACGCAGTTGTAAGACTTTACGAGCTTAAGGGAATCCCTTAACTATAACCTCAATTAGCCAGATTTGGATTCAGCACCAAAAAATCTACAAGAGTCGATAAATATTTCAACTTATTTCATGTTTTAACTATATATGAGAAATACGAATTCAGAAAAAAGCACTAAAAAAGGCACTAGGCACTAAACCTATTCTTTTGGAGTTTTCATATACAAAAAGCACTAAATCTAGTGCTTAAAGCACCAAGTTGGCAACTATGGTCGTAAACTTACCAGTTGTACAAGGTTAAAGACTTTATGAGTTAAAGGGAATCCCCTAAATATATATATATATATATTTGTGGTTTTAAAACATTAAAATCGAAGGATTATATCTTTGGCCATAAGCAATAACCGCCTAAGTCGACTATCGTATTCTGCAACTTCTATTCCATCTGTATGTAAAATCCCCATCTCGCCAGCTAGGCTATCTAAAAAGAGATATAAATGGACATGTTTTGGTTTGGATTGTAATCCAAGAGCGGGTGTGAATCGGTAACAAAGTTCGCTGCGAGTAAATTTTTGACAAGTATGAGGTGAATAAAATTTCACTAGTTCATGAGGCTAGTGAAATTTTTGACAAATGTATAGAAAATTTTTACAACTGCAAAAATTGTTGACGTGTATAATTTGTTTGCCCAAATTTAAGTAAAAACAATGAAATAGTAGGAAATGCGGCCTCTGGTGGCAAAAATTAAGAAGTATTACACTATATTAAATATTTCTTGTAAACAAATTTATTTAATGTTTTAAAAGCTTTAGTTGATTAAAATTAAATTGATCAAAAGCTTAAATTGATGAATTGTAATCAATGATGGTAGATTTTTTTTTTATATTTATTTCACTTCAGTTTACAGTATTTTTTTCTGCGGTTGTCAAAAATTTACTGCTGTTACAAAAGATTTCAATTCACTCAGCAGATTGGCAAAACTGTCTCACGATAGTAAAAATATCAGTCACCAGCGTTCGCCACAGAACTTTGCTACCGATTCACATACGCCCCAAATGTTCAAAACGTTTTTTCTCGAATTTAGGTATTTCGATTAAGCGGTTATTGCTTATGACCACAGATATTTTGTCAATACAGTAAAACCCGCTTAAGTACCTCACGAAAAATTTCAGCTTTTTGAGGTACATAGGCGGGTTGGGTACTTAAAAGGACCCGCTTAAGTACCTCGATGTGGGTACCTCGTGTGCGGCAATTCACAATTAAAAAACAAATTAAATTCCTTAGTACTGTTAAGTGGCTCATGTCTCTAGTCCTTTCTAATACGTATCTAATCATTAGTTAAGTTACTTACTTAAAGATTATTACAGTAAGTAGTAAGGATTTGACATGGATTAGACAAGAGTTAGAGACGCGAGCCACTTAACAGTTGCCCGAGTTTTTATTTTTTGGTGCCATTATGGCAGAGTATCATCGATATGTAGTGGTATAGGTCGTACTCAGTGATGCCAGACATTCTCTGTTAAATTACCCACGAAAATCTGAAAAAAATCCCTCAATTACCCACATCTTAAAAATGTATCCCAGAAATCTGGCATCACTGGTTGTACTATCGTAATATGTACATATCTTTACCTTAATTCACAAAGGCCCTAACTAACAAATTTTTTTTATTTTACAGGAGAAGCAAACAACATTTTAAAAAGAGTATCAAAAACAGGTACAGCTTTTTTAAAAAGGGGTTGGTAACTCCGTTGTTTTTGGTACTAGCACTTTAAAATTTTAATTGAAGGTGTACTTTAATACCTCCTCCCAAGTTCTGCGAAAAAAAACGCAGTTTCGAAAAAAGTATTGGTTAGGGCCCTTGTAAATTAAGGTAACGATATTTATAAAAAATCTATTTAAAATGCTTCATAATCAACAAATATGCCATTTTAAAGCTTTCTCATCATATAAATCGAGGTTTTCTTTATGAATAGCCTTATTTACCAAACTATTACTTCACTTTGTATATGTACTATTTACCTTATTCGGGTGGTGGCTAACGTTCA
>NW_023458561.1:70800036-70802793 GCF_013731165.1 Rhagoletis pomonella | reverse complement strand
TGAACGTTAGCCACCACCCGAATAAGGTAAATAGTACATATACAAAGCGAAATTAATAGTTTGGTAAATAAGGCTATTCATAAAGAAAAAATCCGATTTATATGACGTTAAGCTTTAAAATGGTATTTTCAAGCATATTTGTTGATTATGAAGCATTTTAAATAGATTTTTTATGAATTTAGTTGATAGTACATATCGTTACCTTACCCGTTACAAGGGCCCTAACCAATACTTTTTTCGAAACTGCGTTTTTTTTTCACAGAACTTGGGAGGAGGTATTAAAGTACACCTTCAATAAAATTTTTAAAGTGCTAGTACCAAAAACAGCGGAGTTACCAACCCCTTTTTAAAAAGCTGTTTTTGATACTCTTTTTATAATGTTGTTTACTTCTCCTGTAAAATAAAAAAAATTTGTTAGTTAGGGCCTTTGTGAATTAAGGTAAAGATATGTACATATATGTACATATTACGATAGTACAACCAGTGATGCCAGATTTCTGGGATACATTTTTAAGATGTGGGTAATTGAGGGATTTTTTCCCGATTTTCGTGGGAAATTTAACAGAGAATGTCTGGCATCACTGAGTACGACCTATACCACTACATATCGATGGTACTCTGCAATAATGGCACCATTCGAAATTCAAAAAATAAAAACTCGGGCTACTGTTAAGTGGCTCGCGTCTCTAACTCTTGTCTAATCCATGTCAAATCCTTACTACTTACTGTAATAATCTTTAAGTAAGTAACTTAACTAATGATTAGATACGGATTAGAAAGGACTAGAGACATGAGCCACTTAACAGTACTAAGGAATTAAATTTTTTTTAATTGTGAATTGCCGCACACGAGGTACCCACATCGAGGTACTTAAGCGGGTCCTTTTAAGTACCCAACCCGCCTATGTACCTCAAAAAGCTGACATTTTTCGTGAGGTACTTAAGCGGGTTTTACTGTATTGACAAAATATCTGTGGTCATAAGCAATAACCGCTTAAGTCGAAAAACCTAAATTCGAGAAAAAACGTTTTGAACATTTGGGGCGTATGTGAATCGGTAGCAAAGTTCTGTGGCGAACGCTGGTGACTGATATTTTTACTATCGTGAGATAGTTTTGCCAATCTGCTGAGTGAATTGAAATCTTTTGTGACAGCAGTAAATTTTTGACAACCGCAGAAAAAAATACTGTAAACTGAAGTGAAATAAATATAAAAAAAATCTACCATCATTGATTGCAATTCATCAATTTAAGCTTTTGATCAATTTAATTTTAATCAACTAAAGCTTTTAAAACATTAAATAAATTTGTTTACAAGAAATATTTAATATAGTGTAATACTTCTTAATTTTTGCCACCAGAGGCCCCATTTCCTACTATTTCATCGTTTTTACTTAAATTTGGGGCAAAAAAAATTATACACGTCAATAATCTTTGCAGTTGTCAAAATTTTCTATACATTGTCAAAAATTCCACTAGCCTCATGAGCTAGTGAAATTTTATTCACCTCATACTTGTCAAAAATTTACTCGCAGCGAACTTTGTTACCGATTCACACCCGCTTTGGATTACAATCCAAACCAAAATATGTTCATTTATATCTCTTTTTAAATAGCCTAGCTGGCGAGATGGGGATTTTACATACAGATGGAATAGAATTTGCAGAATACGATAGTCGACTTAGGCGGTTATTGCTTATGGCCAAAGATATAATCCTTCGATTTTAAAGTTTTAAAACCACAAATATATATATATATTTAGGGGATTGCCTTTAACTCATAAAGTCTTTAACCTTGTACAACTGGTAAGTTTACGACCATAGTTGCCAACTTGCTTTATCACTAGATTTAGTGCTTTTTGAAAATGAAAACGCCAAAAGAATAGGTTTAGTGCCTAGTGCCTTTTTTAGGGCTTTTTTCTGAACTCGTATTTCTCATATATAGTTAAAACATGAAATAAGTTGAAATATTTATCGATTCTTGTAGATTTTTTGGTGCTGAATCCAAATCTGGCTAATTGAGGTTATAGTTAAGGGATTCCCTTAAGCTCGTAAAGTCTTACAACTGCGTAAAACTCGTAACTTTACAAGGCCTTTATGGGAACGCGAGAAAAGGTGTAAATAATTACGTAAAGTGACTGATCAGGCAGGATTTTGTGAAGTAATTTTTGTTTCGTACTATTTTCCATAACATCCCGCCATCTTGTCTCTATCGCTCTTGGCTTAGAAACAATTAAAAATGCCTAAAATTTTCAAACAACCTAAGTCAATACAGCTAGTGGATGAAATTCATTCATTTTATTCGCTTATAATTTTTTTCGTTTATTTTCATTATTTTACCATACATTTTAGTACAAAAATTTCGGCCTCTCGGCAAGACTAAAGTTTACGAGGTCGTTTGCGCATCAAAATTTCTCTCGTAATTTTACGAGCGACTCGTTAATAGAGCTCCATCAAATTTTCACAGTTGTCTTACGAGGCTCGTAAATTTACGAGCTTTACGAGGCTTTTACGAATTTGAGGGAAGACCACTATTATGAAAATAAATTTTTTTTTGCTCATTTCTACTTAGGACATCATTTAGTATTACTGTTCCCCTTTAAATTTCATTTTCAATTGTTGCGATTCGATTTTTCTTTCTCGTGATATACCAGTTTTAATGTGCCGTACTTAGCTATTACTTCGTAAGCATGAATCATAATAGCATGGGTAGAAGCTATTCAATCGTTATGAGCGAAAAAGTTTTGTATATTGATTTATAC
>NW_023458561.1:70798239-70799936 GCF_013731165.1 Rhagoletis pomonella | reverse complement strand
ACAGTTTCTTCATGCTTTCTGAAACCTAGTCGTCAACCCCATTTTCGAAATCATGTAGCCGGCATAATTTTCTAGTTCATCATATTACACATCTTTGAATGTACTGATAAAACCTTCTGCTTAAAAAAAAAATATTTCTTCTAGTGATCAGGTAGCATGAATTTTATGAAATGTCATAATTTTATTAAAAGTCAAATGGTTAACAACAACAACGAATGTCATTAAATGAAACTACCTTCTTTTTTGTATCATGTATTATAGTACATTTTAGTATAAAAATTTCTGCTCCTCGGCAACACTGAAGTTTACGATGTCATTTGCGCATCAAATTTGCCTCGTAATTTTACGAGGGGCTCGTAAATAGAGCTCCATACAAACTTTGAGGGTTCTTTTGCGAGGCTCGTAAATTTACGAGGTTTACGAAGCTTTTACGAGTTTAAGGGAAGACCCCTATTTTTTCCAATGATTTTTATGATATAAAAGTATTTTGGTTTATTTTTAATTAAATTTTTGTTGAACAAATATTTCCTCGCTCATTTTCGTTTTTTTTTTTTTTATAAAATATAAATCTTAAATCTTTTCCTACATATTTTTTTTTTGTGACCTGGTGAGAGCTAGCTGACAGATTAGTGACTTTTTTGGACTAGAGACGTGAGACAGCTTACTGAATCCCAAATAATCTCAAAACCGATGTTCACCTCGAAAAGTCACTATAAAGACTACTTACAGAATCCCAGGGTAGGTGCCGGTTGCTCAATGTCTGATCAACACCAACTACAAGTTAATCATTGCTAACCTTATTAAATATTAAATATATTAAGGGCCAGTTTTTCAGTGCACGGCCGTAGTTTAAACTCAGTTTAAGCGCCCGATTTGGCGGGTTTAAACTAAGATCAGTCAATCAGATGCCGGCCAGCTATTCAATTTAAATTCAGTTTACTTAATCTAAGTTTGAACTTAGTCCGAATTTCGTGATTTCATTGCTTTTTATACAAAGTACTAGTAATGATAAATACAAACAGCCACTTGCCCACATTAGGGGTTAGCTTGTACACATATTAGGGGTCTTCATCTAAAGTGATAAAGGGATAAATTGCTTAAATTTATCAATTTATCCGCCCTCTTTTATGAACGCACCTCGGTAAATAATTGCATAAAACTTTTTATTGTTTAACTTATATGGCTTGTTACGTTTCATTCTTAAACTATATTCACATTACAGCATAAATTACTGTTTCGTTCAAATTACTTCACATAAACTAAGTACGTTCACATTTATTTCATAATTTCTATAGCGCGTGTACGTACGAGTATTACTACGTTTATGCGTAGGCAAATTCATGAAATCATTTTATTAATTTGGATTAAGATTGGCGGCATAAACACAGTTGGGGTATTCACAACAATGTCGTAAGTGTTATATTGTTGTATGTCGTAAACTTTAAACGCCTAAAAAACATGTTAAAGGTTTGCAAAGTACCATCCAAGTCATATTATGTATTTTCGCAGTGTTAAAAAATAGTTGGTTGTGGTTTCAAGTTCTCTAAACATTTATTTAAGCTTTTAAAGTTTACGACATACAACAATACGAGGGAAAATTTTAGTAGACGGACGGCAAATTCTAGAAAAAGGGGGGGATGAGGGGGGGTGGAATAGGACCCCCTGATTTCAAAACTACCCCCCTTTTTTCTAGCAAC
>NW_023458561.1:70796415-70798139 GCF_013731165.1 Rhagoletis pomonella | reverse complement strand
AATTTCATGAATTCAATTATACACGAAAATTAACCATGAATTTCGGCACCATTTCATGAAATCGTGAAGTGCAAGTCCGGCAACGCCACGTGTCAGAAACAGCTGTTTACTAGGGTTATGAAGTTTTTACATTCAAAATCATGTAGTGGCATATCTTGATATAAGCACTAGAAAAGTTACGTAGATTAACAAGGACCATTTCCTGGTACCAACGGCTTATGAAAATTTAGAAAAAGGCCCAAAAAACCACAACCCTACTGTTTAGTTTCTCGCTAGTGTGCTGTCACTTCTTCAAAACACTTCATTTCATGAATTCGCGAGTTATGCATAAACGGAAACATTTTTGAATTCATTAAATGAAGAATTCATGAATTCTGTCGCATAAACGTAGTAGGTGTGCTTCGTACTTGATTTCAAAACACAAATGGTTGCATAGCTTTAGGCATTTTTTTGCAAATTTCCCTAACTGTGGGGGCTAAATAAATGAAAAATCTTGTTTTTCTTCATTTGGTTCTTGATTTACAATAAATTATTCCATTTCTATTTAATTTATTGACAGATTTTACAAAGCGAAATTAATTGATTTAAGAATGATTTGCTTATAAATTACAAATGAACCGTAAATTACGATAATGAGAACATGCTTTTACCTCGTACATTGTGTTCATTTGATTTTATGTGTTCGTAGCGAAAGCGACTACCTGGCAAACTGTAAAGGTTGAATTTTGCTGAAATTTACACATTTATCCACCAAAGTCGTTTGATAAAGTGGTAAACCTTTGGTTAAATAGATTTCCATACAAAGTTTATTACTTTATCAAGGGTTTATCACTTTTTATGAAGAACCCTATTAGATATTTCGGTAGGAATTGAAACCTGACGGAATTGTTATATTAGCTGCAAATTAATATTTATAGAATAAACCCACTGTAAACAAATTGTTATAGGCGTGATGGCAATGCAAATGCGACTCTGTTCAACATTTGTGCATTCTCGCTTTCTAATGTCATTCTACGTCAGAGGCTATTTCAGCGAAAAATAAACATCTCTGGTTTCTCGGCGGAGGGCACGGATTGTGTCGAAAAATATACGAGGAGTGAACTTAATTAATTGGTTGAATTAAAATTTGTGTAAATAACCTTTCCACTCCAAAATTTTCAATATAAGTGTTTTTATTAAATGCGACGAAGAAAAAAACCGGCATATGCCGGATTTCAATGTGAAAAATATAAACGCTGAAATCCAGTTTAGCGAATAGAAGAAGCGTCGCAGTAGCAAAAACCGAAAGAAGGGAAAGCAGAGAAGCGTGTGTTTGCGCAGCAGAAGCACTGATGACTAGATACTATTCAGGTATCGATACATTAAATTGAAAATTAAATGCCAGAGCCATGTTTTGGCAAGTAAAAGGAATGGAATTATCCAAAATCGTTAAACAAATTTAGCTAATTTCACAGTTTTGTATGTCAGCTAAATATTTTGTGAGTTAATTTGCTTGGTTATAATAAAAAACTAGAAAGTTCAACAATGGCTTTGCCAGAACAAGTACATATGTACATATATCTGCTACGTCGCTGCTTCGGTCGGCGTAACATTGGCATTCATTCGTTTTCGTGCGTTCATCTTGGGCCACTTACGTTCGGCTCGTTTGCAAATGCGAGTTTTTGTTGTTGAATTTTCTATATGCGTATTTATGTGAATAGGGTTATCGACGTCCCCTTGCATCG
>NW_023458561.1:70792904-70796315 GCF_013731165.1 Rhagoletis pomonella | reverse complement strand
TATTTATTTTTGTTAAGAGAAAATATGATTTTTGATGTTACGGATAACAGCGCTGTATGTGCCTCCATAGAAATCTAAATCTATATGTAGCGAGTTTACAAGGTTGACTATCCTATTTCGTGGGCAATGGATCATATAGTTTTTGTTAAACATAGTTGTTTTCAGTAATCGACTTCGTCTAAGGGTTAATCCAGATGGTGCTAATTCGAAGCAGCTGTGTATGTCATGAGCATCGATGATACCATTTACCACCTTGTAGAAGAAGGTCAAATCCGCAATCTTTCGTAAATCTGACAGGCTTTTGATTCGGTAAAGTTTGTATATATCTTCTGTGGTGCGTGCGTAACTTAGTGAGGTATTGCGGAAAGCCAAGGTTTTGCACAACTTACGTTGTACTTTTTCGACACGAGTGATTGAGCTATCAGTGTGCGGCGACCAGATCACACTGCCATATTCTACGATAGGCATTACCAGGGATGAGAATAGTTTGATCAATGAGTAAGGGTTTAGGACATGTTTGATCTTTTTCAGATGAGTGAAGAGTCATAAGGAATTCATCTTGAACTGTATTACTCATCGCTTAAAGTCAGTGAAATTATAAACGTTGTTTGAGCACTCCACAACATTTGCATTTACTACAGAGTGGAAGATTTGAACGCAAATGAATCCCATTTTGAAAGCCGTCAGGAGGAAGGGAAGAACAAAGCTTATCTTTCTATAGCAAATCGAATTCGAGACAACATACGCACCTCCTTTTAAAAAGTTAGTAAAAACGAGTGCAATAATAAAAGCATCTTTTTTATGTAACTTCACATTTTATGTATGTTTGTATCTATGTGCATACATCTATTAATTTTATATAAAAAGAATCAATTGCATTCAGTGCATTTCACAGTCTTATTTATATATAATGTAAACAAAAACGCCTGGACTTCCACCTTGAAAACGTCGCGCAACATCCCTTTTGGTTGCCATTATTTGAGCCAATTTTTCGTATTGCCCGTATTACCGCTCGCGAAAACACAGAAATCGAGAAAATTCATTTATGATGACTTTTACAATCATGCACAGTATATTTTACTTAATTTTTTTATAAAATTTTATTATTTAAACCCACGAAAATAACAATTGAAACGTTCTCCGCCAACAAATTTGCAACTTAGAAAAACGGAACTACGATCGAAATGTAGAATAGGTATAATCGTAAATTTCGAAGATTGATCGAAAGGAAACGGAACGCAGAATACCAAAGTTGCCAAACGGAGAAAATTTCGATTCGAGTCGAAATGCAGAATAGGGCTGAATATTAAAACAAATATACTGGATGCTTTCCATTTCCAGACAACCGGTCAGGTACGAGCATGATTTTTAATTTCAACCAAACTCAAATACATGTTTGTTGAAAAACAAAATCGCGTTTAATTCGGCCGAAAAATTTTTCCGAGCCAAAAGAAAAAATGCGTGTCTCATTATTTGGACCAACAAACAATGTATTTGAGTTTGGTACAAATTAAAAATCATGCTCGTACCTGACCGGTTGTCTGGAAATGGAAAGCATCACTGTAAAACAAAGGGTCCACAGATCAAAAATGGCATTATTTTTAAAAATACTTAGAACGACTTACCAAATTTACTTAAAATTATTTCGCCTATGCTCTCTATTCCTGCAACCTCGGCATTCACAGAGAGTTTTTTTTATTAAGATTTTGAAATGGTGAGATGAGAGAAATAAAGCGAATATCTCACTAATAAAAAATGAACTTTTGGTTTATAATAATTTATATATTGATAGCGATAAAGCATATCGATGGCTGAGTCAAAGAAAGAAAGAGAAAGACCTATCTCGGCAGCCAGTTCGAAAACGCTCTATCTCAAAAAACTTTTCAAGAGCGCCCTATTTCAGAATTTAATTGAAAAACACCCTATCTCAAAATTCGGTTCAAAAACGCCCTATCTCAGTTCAAAATGTATTGAAAATATGCTGATATAGGACGTTTTTGAATCGGCAGCTGAGATAGGGCGGTTTGAAACCTACCTTATTATTTAGAGTGGCATTTTTATTTTTTTTCTCTGACGTCAGGATTTATTTTAAAGGACTTTGTAATTTCAATGAAACAGAAAATTTCTTTAGATTTAAAAAAAAAACTTAAAATTGTTTGGATTCACAAGGACGTATAGGTAATTTTTTTAACTGACAAAGTCAAACCGTCAAATTTGAGGATGTTATCGACTTTATATACATCAGTCCTTAGTATATATTTTTTTTCAAAAACAAATATTGCGAAATTTCAGGGATACAATTTTAAAAGGACATTTTCAATACAACACCTACAACTTATCCTTATCAACTTGGAACTTGCAGTTTATTATACTCAAATTTATTCCATGTTCTGACCGACAACGAAAACACTTTGAAAACGAGTTTTGAGATTGTGGGCTGAAGTCTGTTCACACCGGCTGTTAGTGTTTTCGTTTACATTTCTTAAATTCTTTGTTTACAGTTTTGCTACAAAAAAAGACACAAAACCAAAATACTTATTTTTTTCATTTTCCTTCCATTAACAGCCAATTAACAATAAATCTGAACTGGAGTATTAAAGATGATAATAGGGAATTTACATGATTCAACTTTCACAGGCGATTAGTTGAATCAAAAGCTGAACGAAAGTAGGCAGCCGACCAACTTCACTGAAAGCGATTAGTTGAAAGGCCGTTTCACCAGACGATTGTTGCTTTGAACTAAAAGTTGCCTGAAAAATCGCCTCATGTAAATTCCCTATAAAATATGACTTCCACTTCGATAAATTGTCGAAAAAAACTAGTGAAGACGCCGATTGGAATGAGTGAAACGCGAGTTTTCATGTAGTTTTCAGCGAAAACTGGTTTTCGTTTGACAGATTTTACACAAGTTTTAGGTCGAAAACCAGTTTTAGCAACAAAAACATGTTTTCGATGTTGGTCAGAACATGATTTAAGGGGCTATTAAACTGTATACGAAATGTTTTTTTCTGGGAATTACAATTAAATTGATAACTTGATGAAATTTTGTTGAATTTTTAATTTTAGTGCAACGTCTGTAACCTGAATTGTTATGGTTTTTGGTATAGAATTGATATTTTAGATAAAAAAAAACGATTAAAATTAAATACATAAATAATCAAAAATTGTCAATAAGTGAGACTCGTATAATTATGAAACGCAATGTACACAGTGGTACATAGGTATCCTATGTGGAAATCTTTTCATAAGCGAGTACTCATAAATTCTATACATTAAGGCTCATGTCAGTCAGTACTGGGCACACGCAACGCACAACCGATAAGTGTTGAGAAACCCAAGGGACACTCTCAAACAACCGGCGCAACGATGCAAGGGGACGTCGATAACCCTATTCACATAAATACGCATATA
>NW_023458561.1:70784914-70792804 GCF_013731165.1 Rhagoletis pomonella | reverse complement strand
TATATGCGTATTTATGTGAATAGGGTTATCGACGTCCCCTTGCATCGCTGCGCCGGTTGTTTGAGAGTGTCCCTTGGGTTTCTCAACACTAATCGGTTGTGCGTTGCGTGTGCCCAGTACTGACTGACGTGAGCCTTAATGTATAGAATTTATGAGTACTCGCTTATGAAAAGATTTCCACATAGGATACCTATGTACCACTGTGTACATTGCGTTTCATAATTATACGAGTCTCACTTATTGACAAGTTTTGATTATTTATGTATTTAATTTTAATCGTTTTTTTTATCTAAACTATCATATCTATACCAAAAACCATAACAATTCAGGTTACAGACGTTGCACTAAAATTAAAAATTCAACAAAATTTCATCAAGTTATCAATTTAATTGTAATTCCCAGAAAAAAAAATTTCGTATACAGTTTAATAGCCCCGTAATACCATGTTCTGACCAACATCGAAAACATGTTTTTGTTGCTAAAACTGGTTTTCGACCTAAAACTTGGTGTTTACCTCCATGTAAAATCTGTCAAACGAAAACTAGTTTTCGCTGAAAACTACGTGAAAACTCACGTTGCACTCATTCCAATCGGCGTCTTCACTAGTTTTTTTCGACAATTTATCGAAGCGGAAGTCATATTTAATAGGGAATTTATATGAGGCGATTTTTCAGGCAACTTTTAGTTCAAAGCAACAATCGTCTGGTGTAAACGGCCTTTCAACTAATCGCTTTCAGTGAAGTTGGTCGGCTGCCTACTTTCGTTCAGCTTTTGATTCAACTAATCTCCTGTGAAAGTTGAATCATGTAAATTCCCTATTATCATCTTTAATACTCCAGTTCAGAGTTATTGTTAATTGGCTGTTAATGGAAGGAAAATGAAAAAAATAAGTATTTTGGTTTTGTGTCTTTTTTTGTAGCAAAACTGTAAACAAAGAATTTAAGAAATGTAAACGAATACCCTAACAGCCGGTGTGAACAGACTTCAGCCCACAATCTCAAAACTCGTTTTCAAAGTGTTTTCGTTGTCGGTCAGAACATGGAATAAATTTGAGTATAATAAACTGCAAGTTCCAAGTTGATAAGGATAAGTTGTAGGTGTTGTATTGAAAATGTCCTTTTAAAATTGTATCCCTGAAATTTCGCAATATTTGTTTTTGAAAAAAAAATATATACTAAGGACTGATGTATATAAAGTCCTCAAATTTGACGGTTTGACTTTGTCAGTTAAAAAAATTACCTATACGTTCTTGTGAATCCAAACAATTTTAAGTTTTTTTAAATCTAAAGAAATTTTCTGTTTCATTGAAATTACAAAGTCCTTTAAAATAAATCCTGACGTCAGAGAAAAAAAATAAAAATGCCACTCTAAATAATAAGGTAGGTTTCAAACCGCCCTATCTCAGCTGCCGATTCAAAAACGCCCTATATCAGCATATTTTCAATACATTTTGAACTGAGATAGGGCGTTTTTGAACCGAATTTTGAGATAGGGTGTTTTTCAATTAAATTCTGAAATAGGGCGTTCTTGAAAAGTTTTTTGAGATAGAGCGTTTTCGAACTGGCTGCCGAGATAGGTCGATCTTTCACTCAGCCATCGATATGCTTTATTTTATTATTATTATTATTATTATTATTATTATTATGTATTTATTACGGCCACGAGAGCCTAATTCAAGTATCATTAACAATTTGCTATCTTATAGCTAGGGTTTTACAATATTCATACAGTTTTTTCTTAAAAACTAAGATTTCATTACAGGTTTTTAAATCCATAGGGAGTTCATTGAAACATTTTAGACCTTTATAGAAAATGTTTTGTTTATCTATTTCCGTTCTAAACAATGGCAGTTTAAAATTTTGTTTATTCCTTGTATTTACATTGTGTGTTTGCTCTACTAATAATACATTTTTACTAAGGTATTCAGGTACATAACCATGCTTTATATTATAAATTAACTTCATGGAGTGAAAGAAAATTTTTTGCTTAACACTTAGCCAGTTTAAACTGTTCAGCATATCAGCCGTTCTGGCATCACTACTTTTTTTAAGTATAAATCGCATACACCGGTTTTGAAGCTTTTGAAGCTTATCAATTTCACTATCTGATATTATGAATAATATCGATGGACAATATACAAAATGTGGCTCAATAATAGATTTATATATAAGTATTTTATATTTTTTATGTAGATATTTGGATGTTCTCTGCATAATCCCAATTTTTTTAGCTACTTTCGCAACGGTGTATTTTATGTGTTCCTCAAATTTAAGTTTATTATCAATTATAATACCTAAATATTTGATACTATCTACTCTTTGTATGCTTTCATTATTTATTTTCAATTCAACGTTGAGATCATTAAAGTTTCTTCTGGTTATAATCATATATTTTGTTTTGTTAATATTAAGTTTGAGTCTATTTCCGCACAGCCATGTATATAAATTATTTAGTGCCATTTGCATTTTCGATATAGCGACATTAATATTATTTTCACTTATCATAATTAATGCATCGTCGGCGAAGAGTCGAATTTCACATCCCTCGACGGCATTGACAATATCATTAATGTAAATTAGGAACAATATCGGTGCCAGAACCGACCCTTGTGGTAACCCTATGGGTACTTCCAATTCCTCCGATATCGCTGTATTTATCACAGTTCGTTGCCTTCTCTGCTTCAAGTAGCTGCTAAACCATTCTAGCTCCGTACCAGTTATACCAATTCGTTGCAGTTTTTTTAGTAATATGTCTCTATCCACCGTTTCAAATGCCCTTTTGAGGTCCAGGAATACCGAAACAACTACATTCTTATTATTTAGCTCTTCTTTCCAATCAGCTATCACCAAATTGAGGGCTGTCTCACACGAATGTTTTTCCCTAAAGCCCGATTGTTGTTGGACTAAAATTTTATTTTCTTCGAGGTACATCATCAGTTGATTCTTGACATGTACTTCTAATATTTTGGCATCACTTGGTAGGGTATTTATTGGTCTAAGCTCTTCTGGTTGTATTGTCTTTTTGACTTTTTTGACAGGTACCACTGTCGACGTTTTCCACCGTTCTGGTACAATACCACTTTCCACACTATCATTAATAATAAGTGCATAGAAGTACCCTAAATACTCTATAGAGTCTTTCAGTACTCCATCTGATAACAGTTTTCGTCCGCCAATTTTGTATTTAAACGTTTTTATAATATTTATAACTTCAGCGGTTGTTATATACGAAAATTTAAAACTACAGTTGGTTTGACTACTGTTCATTACTAGGTCAAAACAAGGTATGTTTCTATTTATTTCAATCACACTGTTTATGAAGAATAGGTTCAGTTTATTAGCCACTTCGGTATCATTCTCAACCAGTACACCATCTATTACAACTTTTTTGATACCATCGTTATCCTCTGCAAGACAAGCCGCCTGTTTGAGGTGCTTCCACATTTCTTTAGCGTTATTTTCACTCATTTTTACTTTATTTTCCATAAATTGAACTTTTTTTTATTTTAATTAGTTTTTTGTACTTTTTATTTATACTTCTGTATTCATCCCACACTCCAGTCTGTATAGCATGTTTGTATATATTAAATTTATTTTTATTCATTTGTGCCAGTTCATGGTCATACCATTTATTCATCAGCTTTATATACACTTCTTTTTCGTAAGTCAAGCTTTCCATTGCTTGCACTATGTTGTTGTTTATAAGTTCCACTTTATCATCAATTTGCAAGTTATTATAGAAATTAAAATTGTACGATCTTAGTATGTTTTGTAAACTTTCACGACTGTATCTGTCCCAAGCAGTAATTTTCTTCACCATTCTCATTTTGAACGATTTCGACGTCTTGACACTGAAATGTATTGTTTCATGGTCAGAGATTTTGAAATCCATCAAATTTTTGCATTCTATTTCTTCCGAATTTGAATACAGTAAATCAATTTTAGTTTCAGTTGTATTTGTAATTCTTGTGTTAAACTCTACTTTTTGGGACATTCCCATTACAGAAAATATCTCGGACAGTTTAGTACTATATGTAGAAGTGTAGTTCATATTTATATTAAAATCTCCCACTACTATATTATGGTTGCTTTTATCATATTTAGTAAGTAATATTTCTGTTAAATAATCCAAAAAATCTGCATCACTTGTGCTAGGCGAGTGATAAAGCACGCCAATTTGAAATTTTTTATCGACAATATATAAATTAATATAAACCAAAAAGTTCATTTTTTTATAGTGACATATTCGCTGTATTTCTCTCATCTCACCATTTCAAAATCTTAATAGAAAAAACTCTTTCTGTGAATGTCGAAGTTGCAGGAATAGAGAGCATAGGCGAAATAAGTTTAAGTAAATTTGGTAAGTCTTTCTAAGTATTTTTAAAAATAATACCATTTTTGATCTGTGGACCCTTTGTTTTACATTTCAAAGTGTATCTTTCCCGGTAAAAAAGTTTGAGAGAAAAAAATACACTTTTTGAGAAATTAAATTAAAAAAAAAAAAAATTTGCACTTTTTGTTTATTGTTAAATAAAAAATTTTAAATAATGAAAATCAATAATTATATCATTCTATCTTGAAGTGACAAGAATTACTGACATTCTAGTAAAAACATTGTTGGAATCTTTAAATTTTGACTAAGTTATGGGCATTTAAAAAAAAATTCTCACTGCCAATTCGAATAAGAATAATACGTGTCTCATTATTTGGACCAACAAACAATGTATTTGAGTTTGGTCGAAATTAAAAATCATGCTCGTACCTGACCGGTTGTCTGGAAATGGAAAGCATCCAGTATATTTGTTTTAATATTGATATTTCAATATAAATGTCATCCATTTTAAAACATTTCTTTCTTACAAATTACTGAAATATATTTATAATTGAATAAATGTAGTATTTTTATATACTATATTTTTTCCAACAGTATCTATATAGTACGCAAATCCAAAAAATAGTACAATACTATATATTATAGTACGGTTGGCAACCCTAGCGTCTACTCAGGCTTGCGGATAGGTGTACATAGTCGTGTAAATTCTAGACAAAAAAAAATTTATTTAAAACAAATTTCTCACTGAAAAAATATTTATCCACACCGAAAGATTATACAAGAAGCTTCAACAAAAAGAACAACAAGAAGCTTTATGTCGCGTTAGCCGGGTGTTTTTCGTTTAATCGGCATCAACATATGTATATAACCCGGGTACCCCGCAAATCGGGTAATACCGGGTAGTTTCACTCGAATGATTTTGGCCGCCGTGTTAGCCATTTTACTTTTGCTGGCATCTCTATCAAAATCAAGCAACGAGCCACAAAAAAAAATTATTTTTCACCTGCCGTTCAAAAAAACAGATGGGTCATTCCATTGAAGAAAGGAAAAGGACATAAATTTAAATATGCCCTAATTATCTCTATTCCAGTAGTAACTTCTTTTTAAATGATTACATTTCATTAACCTGTGGTAAAATATTAAAAAAGCCAAAAGAAGTTGTAATTTTTGTCAATGGAAATTTTTATTTCATGCATAATTACTTTAGAGCAGTCACAGGGAGATGTCCCACCAGTCACCATTTTAAATATTTTTTAATATTTCTATGAAGATATGTTCTCATTTTTATTGAAAACGAAAGCGTATAATTCATATTTTACAACACAAACACATCGCTCGTGAAAATTAAGTGTTTTGGCTAAAATTCATCTTTGGGCGCACAAGGGTAAAATAGAGTTATTTTCAGTGTCCCACTAGTCACATTCATTCAAATGAACTAAGAATGGTATTTTTGTCAAAACAAAAATAATATTAAGAAATTTTTGGAAAATGGGTGTAACCCCGTCCCCTTATGATGAAGTGCTCTATATAAATATGCTTCTCCAATCCTTACCAAACTCGGTACGGGCCATTCTGGGGCTTACCAGCTAAGAAATCTGTTGAAAATCGTTGAAAACGGGCAGTAACCAAGCCCACCTCCCATATAACGGTAATTTACAGAACCACGATAATTGCGATAACTCTGAAATTAATTCACTAAAAATCGATTATTGCAAAAACCATTTAGCAGAAAATTAGATTATAAATTTTTCGATGAGGGGTGTGGCGCCGCCGACTTATGACGACAAATATGTATTCCGGTAACCGATTTATCAATTTCTACCAAACTCGGTGCACTTAATAATCTAGGTGCGGAAAAACAATTCGTTGAAAATTATTCAAATTGGACTAAAATTTCACCCGCCTCCCTTGTAAAGGTAAATCGAGAAATTCCGATATTTAAATAACTGAGGACGCTAATTTACTCCAAGTAAATACATACAACAACCTCTTAACAATAAATAAAACTGTTAAAAGACTTTTAGGAATTGAGCGTGGCATACAAAGGTTTATCTCGGTAACCGCTTTATCGATTTCTACCAAACTCAATTATTTGATTAGGTCTAACTCAGAATATTATCGAAAGCGCTTGAGTTCGGGAAAAACGCCCCTGCTTATCATGCAAAGTTAAATAAAAGCAACGTATTTTTTTTTTTTGCTGAAATTACGTTTTTTTTTTGGTAAAATTACGATTTTTAAGCGGAAGCTTTCAGCAACGCTAGTTACTACACAATCATAGATGCTTTTTGGGAACATCAGGTCTGCAGACTCCTTTTTCTATACTTCAACGGGGATCATCATCTATGTGCAGAGTGTGAAACGCTAGCCTCAAAACGGTTTGTTTTAAAGCTCAATAAGCTTGTTGAAATAAATACAACCACACCTCAATAGTAATAACAACATAGTACATTATATTAATAACAACATTGAGCTTTGTACCACGATTGTTTATTAGGAAAAATTGAAAGTCTAGAAAAAAGAAGTCTGATGAGATATGTGGTACAAAGCTCAATAAAAAAATATTAAAAATAAAATGTTAACAAGCCGCAATAACATTGACAAATAAAAATACCCTTTTTCTTGGTTCCCATATAGGTGTTTCCCTGATGTCGGATGTGACATTCGTACGACTTTATAGTTAAATAAATCATTTGAACATGGAGGTCACTTATAAAAAAAAGTTTGCCGTTGTTAAGCTTTTGTACCGTCCTTGAGTTGACAAACCAAATAGGAAAATCGATGAAAAACTGCGATGAACGGATATGGATTTGTGTTTCTTTCGTCAATTATCGGACGGTTGAGAGACACTTTGAGAGAGTAATTTTTGCTGCTCACTAGCCCTAAGTCGCCTACTATTTTTCCGGCCGAGGCTGTTAAAACTCTTAAACTGCCAAAAAAAAAAAGAGGAAGAATTTTAAACACTCAAATTTTAACTAATAAATAGGTTCATGTTATCTGTTATTCTATTGTTAAGCGAAAAAAACATCAAATGAACCATTAGTTTAACGTAATTGTGTTCGCTGTCGCTCAAATCTTAACTTTTATACATAAGTTTGTGCAATTTGACGTTTGACGGAAATTTGTGTGTTTGCGTTCTCGTGGTTTTAGGGCAGATTATTGACTTTGTGAGAGAACGTTTACTGTCGGAATATATTTTTGAAACGGGCTGCCACCTTTCTATTGAATTAATACACCTTTGAAGAAAGGGCGCGATATGTAGACTCGAGTTATAGGATTATAAATTAAATTTCCAGGAAGAAGGCGATACTCTACCTACTCTTTAAACACCTTCACAAATATGTATATTAAATAGCCTAGCATCCACATTTACGAAAAATATAGAAAGCTTCATAAGTCGCAGGTTTGGTTAGAACTCCTTTACAGTACGAGTTTTGGGAGGGAGTAACGAACACAAAAATACTTTAAGGGGCAGTGAAGCACGCCGGGTATTTTCTTAAAATAAATAAATAATCGAGTAGCCCATTCAATTTTAGTATAAAAAATACAAGTTTGAGGAAG
>NW_023458561.1:70782876-70784814 GCF_013731165.1 Rhagoletis pomonella | reverse complement strand
CTTCCTCAAACTTGTATTTTTTATACTAAAATTGAATGGGCTACTCGGTTATTTATTTATTACAAGAAAATACCCGGCGTACTTCACTGCCCCTTAAAGTATTTTTGTGTTGTTACTCCCTCCCAAAACTCGTACTGTAAAGGAGTTCTAACCAAACCTGCGACTTATGAAGCATTCTATATTTTTCATAAATATGGATGCTAGGCTATTTAATATACATATTTTTGAAGGTATTTAAAGAGTAGGTAGAGTATCGCCTTCTTCCTGAAAATTTAATTTATAATTTCCCTATTTCAAACGCTTTCGATAATATGCTGAGTTCGACCTAATCAAATAATAGAGTTTGGTAGAAATCGATAAAGCGGTTACCGAGATAAACCTTTGCATGCCACGCTCAATTCCTAAAAGCCTTTTAACAGTTTTATTTATTGTTAAGAGGTTGTTGTATGTATTTACTTGGAGTAAATTAGAGTCCTCAGTTATTTAAATATCGGAATTTTCGAATTTCTGAAATTTACCTTTACAAGGGAGGCGGGTGAAATTTTAGTCCAATTTGAATAATTTTCAACGAATTGTTCTTCCGCACCAAGATTATTAAGTGCACCGAGTTTGGTAGAAATTGATAAATCGGTTACCGGAATACATATTTGTCGTCATAAGTCGGCGGCGCCACACCCATTATCGAAAAATTTATAATCTAATTTTCTGCTAAATGGTTTTTGCAATAATCGATTTTTAGTGAATTAATTTCAAAGTTATCGCAATTATCGTGTTTCTGTAAATTACCGTTATATGGGAGGTGGGCTTGGTTACTGCCCGTTTTCAACGATTTTCAACAGATTTCTTAGCTGGTAAGCCCCAGAAAGGCCCGTACCGAGTTTGGTAAGGATTGGAGAAGCATATTTATATAGAGCACTTCATCATAAGGGGACGGGGTCACACCCATTTTCCAAAAATTTCTTAATATTATTTTTGTTTTGACAAAAATACCATTCTTAGTTCATTTGAATGAATGTGACTAGTGGGACACTGAAAATAACTCTAGTTTACCCTTGTGCGCCCAAAGATGAATTTTAGCCAAAACACTTAAGTACCCGGGTAATATACATATGTTGATGCCGGTTAAACAAAAAACACCCGGCTAACGCGACATAAAGCTTCTTGTATAATCTTTCGGTGGGGATAAATATTTTTTCAGTGAGAAATTTGTTTTAAATAAATTTTTTTTTGTCTAGAATTTGTACGACTATGTACACCTATCCGCAAGCCTGAGTAGACGCTAGGGTTACCAACCGTACTATAATTTGTACTATTTTTTGGGTTTGCGTACTATATACTGTTGGAAAAAAATATTTTATATACAAACTACATTTTTTCAATTATAGAAAGAAATGGATGACATTTATATTGGAATATCAATCAGCCCTATTCTGCATTTCGATTACGTTCCCGCATTCCGCTCCGCTGGAATCTAACTTAGGTATTCTGCGTTTCGATCGAAACGAAAGAAGAAGAGGAAGAGAGAAAACATCTTTCGAAATCAGCTGTTAGCATAGGAATGTGTGAAATCGAAACAAAACAAAGAAATATTTGCCACCAAACAATAGCAGCATATGAAGTTAAAGTTTGTAAATATTTTAAATCACTGTAAATTAAAAATAAAAATTAAGTGGATACATAATTATAAGAATGAAATCCATAGCCGCGGCGTTATTGCTTGAAGAGAACAATGAGTCCCAGATTGCTGATGCGTAAGTTGAAAGGCGGAGATTTATTTTATTTTATTTTATTAATCATACGCCAAACGGCATTATACATAAACGGTATAAAATTACATAGAGGATGAAAACACTAAGTAAATATGAAGAGAGTTTACAAAATTTCGTTGCAAAGACATGTGTATCAATAAATTTATTTATTTTTGTTAAGAGAAAATAT
>NW_023458561.1:70782652-70782776 GCF_013731165.1 Rhagoletis pomonella | reverse complement strand
GCTATTCAATCGTTATGAGCGAAAAAGTTTTGTATATTGATTTATACTTGTAAATATTGTTTATTTTTTTTACTTTTGTTAACTACAAACTGTTATGAAAAAAGTATCCTTTGATAAAAAAAAA
>NW_023458561.1:70764168-70779652 GCF_013731165.1 Rhagoletis pomonella | reverse complement strand
CGAGTAGCCCATTCAATTTTAGTATAAAAAATACAAGTTTGAGGAAGCTATGACTTACCGCTGATTTTGAGCAATTTTTTTGTTGAAGCCTATTTTCTTCCATATAAAAAAATTGTCGAACATGCTTTGCCAAAAAAAAGGTAAGTATAGAGCTACCTTAAACATGTACTTAGGCCCCTATTATGGTTATGATCAACTTAGTTGAGTTGTGTTTGAGACAACTCAACTAATTATTGCTATTGCCGTTCGCAACTGGTTCTCAGTTGACTATGGCCATTGGAAGATTTGGAGATTCGATACAAATTTGATATTTTAATACTATTATGTTATTTTAATGATATTAAAATAATGAAAAGCAACAATGGAAATCAATTACGAATTATGTCTGACAACTGCCAGAAAACTAGGGGGCCCCTATTATGGTTCACAACTCAACTATCAAATATCGTTAAGTAGACGCTTTTCTCAAACTATCGAATGATTCAAGCGCTGCCATATTAATGTCTTAACATCTAATATTATTGAACACATACATTGGTACATATGTAGTTCCTTTAATGTTGCAGTTGAATGTCGATTATCCGGGTTGTGCGATACCAAGCTCATCATGGATCGTGGAAATATAACCTTAAGCCAATGCCATTTTTATACATACATATACCATATACAAGTTGGTTAATCAGATATTCGGTTAATCAATTACTCGAGTAATCAAGATTTTGATTATCCAAAACGATGATTAATCGAGTTACTTAAAATATGATTGCTCAAAAAATTCATTTTGCTCGTTAAAAGAGTTTGCTTTGGAAAATGCTTATTTTCTTTTTTACAATCTGTATATGAAAAAAAAAAATCATTTTAATTTTTGAAAACAAAAACGTTGTTTTCAAAGTATCAAGGAACTTCAACTACTTTATATTTAAAGAATACTTTGAAATGTTGATTACTCATTTTACTCATAATGTTGATTAATCATAAAGCAAATTACTCAACAATTTTTGTTTTTGGTTAATCAAAATCTTGATTACTCGAGTAACTGAACTTTTGAGTAATCACAATTTTCAATTAATCGAATAATGAGTTATTTACTTTATGATTAATTAAAATATTGAATAATCAATTAATCGCACAGCCCTAATATACAAACATAGATGTTACAATTTTGGTAATTTTATATTTTTCTTTTTTTAAAAGGTGGCCACTAATAGCAGCGTAGTTACGGAAAGCACTAAGCACAACAAGTTGGTAGGAAGCAGTAGTAGTACGCCGATTTCAGCTGCTTCTAACTTAAACAAGAAACTGAATACGTCTTCTCATAAGCAACATCAATACCAAAATAATACGAAACACAACGCAAACAGAAAAGTGGCAAGTTCAAGTAAGCTCAACATTATTTATATATTTACATATATGTATGTATATCGTCACTCACCATCAACGCAAAGGGCCGGGCCCTATTTGATTAACTTAAAATATTTCAGCAGAAGGAAAAAAACCTTTAAAATATGCATATAAAATGCTTTCAAAGATGCTGTTCGAAAGATGCCAATAAATTCCCAACTTTTTAAGATAGGCTTAGAATTCTTGTATGACTGCATCTGTCATCAAACCAAAAAATTATGTAAAAAAAACGCATTTCCAAAAAAAAAAAAAAATAATCGGGCCTTTCTTGGACCGAAAATGTCTAAAAAAAAAAAACGAGAATACTGCAAGGTCTTTTAAGGGCCCGAATAAAAGTGTAAGTGCCGTTTTCTCAAGTAGGTTTTCAAATTTATCTGGCTTTCAAACACATTTTCTCAGAACAAAATTTGTGTTTGAAGGGCAGAAAGGGAATTAGAAATCTGCGTTTACAATTTTTCCAACACCCTGAAAGTCACCACTCATTTATAAAAAACAGTTTCCCATGACTATGCAGACATCGCCATTTGTGTTTTAGTTTTTTTTTTTTATAAGCAGTTTAAATTTAAAAAAATGGATGTATAAACCAGAGTACGAAAACAAACCGAACGTATCACTCACTACCCATTCCCAAACAAGTACAAAAAGTTGTGTTCCTTTTCTCATACTGTTCCCGAGCGCTAACAATAATGGTTTCGATCAGGGATGTTGCGAATATTTGCATACGCATCCAATGATGCGAATTTTTTGCGAATGCGAATGTCTACATGGGCAGAGAGGCCCCTCTAATATTGTTGAAATGGCTCTAACAGCTCGATTCTGTGCACTTGATAAATAAAAATTTTGTTTAATTTGTCAATTTTTTATCATATATCAAGAATTGGAATTCTAGCACAGAAATCTAATATTACGTTCAAATTGGCCCCATTTAACTTGTTTGATGAACAAGAGCTTTTTGGAAAACACAATCATCCACATTGAACATTTGGAGTTTACTTTGACGGTTGTTTGATTACCAACAAAAAAAATTGAAAAATAAATTCAAAATCAAGTTCAAGGCGAATTTATATAAGGTGGCGTTACTAGCTCAGCTGATTTTGTGTTTGTGTTTCGCCGCACGGCTTCTGATATCAAATTGAAAAATTCCCAACAAGCAAAATAAACTTAAAGAAAGTTTTTTTCTTTAAGTTTTCAATTATAAACATTAAGCAGCTTACAAAACGTTGATTTTTTGTTTGTAAAACGCTTGAAAGTAAGCGTAATATAATCGAAAAGGAACATTGGTTATAAGCGTAGAAATATAAACTTGTAATAAATGTTCAAAAGAAAGCTTTTTATAAGCGTAAAAGTGTAAACTTATAATAAAGGTTCAAAAAAAGTTTTATATAAGCGTATCAATATAAACTTACTCAAAATTTTCAAAAGAAAGCTTTTTATAAACATTTTTATAACCCTTTATTTAAAGATATTTCAATAAAAACTCATACATAGATTGCTTAACATCTAGAAACTAAAAGAACTGCGAATTTTTGGCGGACTCATCTACAGTCGCGAAAATATAAATAGGGAATAGACATTTTAGCATACAAATTCACGATAACACACAAAAATTAAGCATAAAAAAAGTAAATCATTACATCTTGTTGCGTGCTTTGCTTTCAATTACGTGCGGTTATTGGCAAATTGGAAAAACGACATCGATGCAGCTATATATTCCGCTTTATCGCCGCCATTTTTAATTGAATGTTAAACTAAGAAAGGATAAGGAGAACTCATCATTTGAAGACTGGAATGCTCCACCGATTAGCACCGCGGGTACTGGATTGGATTTTTTTTTTTACCGCATCGGTTTTATTTAATTTTTTTCTTTTTAATAATATATTTTAAAAAACGTAAACACGTCACTTACGATTGAAAAATGTTATATTTACTACTTCATGTCGTTGGCATTTGCATTACATTTATAAGTTTAAGTTATTTATAAACATTCGCTGTCAAAACTTGTTAAAGGTTTATTTGAAAAAACTTTAAATAAGCTTAATATTAAAAATGCTTATTTAACGCTCATTATAGCAAACTTACTTTAAGTTATTTTTAAAAACATTTACTGAAATGCTTGTTGGGTGTCGCCAAAGCAAAAACAAAATACCCTGGAAACCATTTTTTCAGAGTATTCTGAATCGTAAAGAAATTTTAACGAATTCGGAAAGATCCCATCCGATTTTCATCCGAATTTTCTAAAATGAAATAAATTACGCACACTTCCATTCTTTTACGAAATTTCGGAAGAAAATCGGTGAAGAAATGAAAATAATGCTGCTATGTGAAGAATTTCTGGCAGACTTTTTTCAGAATTTTCTTTATTTTTCGTACAGAAATTTCTTTACGAGTTCGTGTCAACCACTTCATATAATTTTCTTTGAAGATTCGGAAAAAAATCGTTACAGAAATCAGATACTCCTAAAGATTTCGTTAAGATTTCGGGAACTTTGGTTTTCAGGGTACATGTAAATTTTTGTTTTTGTACGCCTGCTATCCTACCTTATATTAATTCGCCTTGATCAAGTTTTTGTATTTCAATTTGTTTTGTGCGAATGTCTGCTTCATGATATTAATGCATACGGATTATTTAGATACTTCAAAATATTTAGTTCGTATGCCCTATTTATCTCTGCGTACGATGAGACCTCATAACTCAATAACTAATTACTGCCTTGGCCTCTTTTTTAGTGGGCAGACATGCATACAATTTTGGTACTTTTTGATAATTTTTAATTTTTAATATTTTTCAGAATTTAAAATTTTTGAACTTTGGTGTGTCAAATGAAAGCTTTTGGGTCCTTCTGATTGGCCGGAGCAGAAAGCTTTCTGATACAACTCTGCGCTGAACTGGTTTTCAAACGAGTTAAATGATTTAACTGGCTCATTTTCCAACAACAATTGCATGCGATTTAACTTGTTTATGAACATGTTTTGTTCATTTAACTGGTTCAAGCCCATTTAACATGTTTAGCTCGTCAATTTGAATGTAGTATAAAGCTCTTTTCTTGATAAATTATCAGGATTGAAAATGCTATTGACAAGCGTTTCCAAATTGAAATTTCATATGAACATTATAAATGATGTACATATATTAAAAATGTTTTTTCTATCATTTAAATACTGAATGTGCCGGCTGTTGAACCTAGGACACACAGAATTTATAGCCGACACCTCTACCTACTCGGCAACAACAGTCAAGAGCTTTTTTTGTTTTATAAATTAAATGCGATGGGAGCTTTTACTTGATAAAAATCTTGATAAAATTTCTTTACAAATAATTTGTCAAGAAAATACAGAATTGGGCGGTAAGTCTGTCTAACCAGGGTGCGAACAATAATCAGCTTTTAGCTTCAGGCGCTAAACGGTTAAGTAGTATATCAATCAACATTGATGG
Organism: Rhagoletis pomonella; assembly: GCF_013731165.1. Classification (NCBI taxonomy): domain Eukaryota; kingdom Metazoa; phylum Arthropoda; class Insecta; order Diptera; family Tephritidae; genus Rhagoletis; species Rhagoletis pomonella. Next base: position 70,774,818 of record NW_023458561.1, on the reverse strand, counting down.
GCCTTCAACAAGTACTGCTAAAAGTCTTATAAGCAACCTAGAGATACTTTTAGATTCCTCCAGCGAAAGCGAAGGCTCGTATGTATGTATCTGGAAACATTAAAAAATACGCAAAGAAAAACGAGCTCATCTCGGTGAAAATCCTCTCGATTGGTGGAAAACTAAACTAAAATACGACAAATTGACAGATCTGGCCCGCAAGTATTTGAGCGCTCCAGCCGCCAGCGTTCCAAGTGAGCAATTGTTCAGTGCAGTCGGCCTTATATACGAGCCTCTAAGAAATTGCAAAATAACTTTTTTGAAATATTATGCCTCTTTTGAATTTTGACTACTACATTAAAACACTGTATAGGTTAAGCACTCGTTCGATGTTTTAATAATTTATATAATTTTTAAGTAATAAAAACGATGACTTAAAATGATTATAGCTTTTTTTAATGTTATTCCTAACATTCGCATTCCCATTAGCGAATGTGAAAAATATGACATTCGAAACCCTAGTTTCGATTGTGGTAAAGGTACTCATCCTGAGCAAAACCGAAACAAAACAAATGAATGTTGCCTATGAAGTTAGAGAAATGGTTCAACTGCTTCAGTAAATTTTTCTGCATTCAATTGAGTGCTTTGAATCGGTTGTGTTTCGTTACCTTGTATAACCGAAACTAAAGGCGAAATTAGTCAACGACGTAGCGTAAACGTACGTAGCAACTTATTAAATTTACTGTCGATAGAGAGAGAGAGAGAGAGAGAAGCAACGGCAACGTCACCGTCATGCGGTGGTGAGTTTTTGTTACCGCAGAACTCCACAGGCAAACACCGACACCGATGGCCTACCAACTGTCATTTTGACGAGCAATATGATTGCAAGTTTTTGTGTGTGGGCTCTTTGATGTCTTGAAATAAGCATTTGCCGCATGACGCCACCAGACAACATTCTCTCAATTTCCGTATTTAAAACATTTAAATCTTTAAAAAACTTGCTGAATAATTTCCTAAAACGTAATCATAAATAATCCAATAGGGAACATATTTTTATTTTTATTTAATAACAAAATTTCATTGGTGTTACCACCAGCACGCTTTCTTTCAAATGAAAATATGGCTGTCCAACTATCAAATTGCCTGCAATAGATGTCAAGCAATAAGCGCTGACATATATTGCAGCCCATGAGAAATAGGCGGTGTCCATTGGAAATATATTTTGTGACATGGTTATCACGACATCAGTGTTTTCCTATGGAGACAGGGCCTTAACACGCAAATCCCATGAGGTGGATCGTGTCAACGTCAACATACGTTTACACTAGGTCGTTGACTACTGATTTTGCCTTAAACGATACCGATACGTATGCTATAGGTTCTCTGCGTTCTCTGGTATAAACACCAACATTTCTGTATTTGTTCTGTATTTTGCCTAAAATTTTATATAAAAAACATGTTTTGCTATTATTAAAGTATATTGAAAGTATTACGAAAAAACGAGGTACAATTTATTATAATCTATGGAAAACTAATGAAACTTCGACATTAATTACAAGGCGGTAAAATCAAGTTTCTCATAATTATACACAGAAAATGATAGACAATATTAAGAGAAGAGATAAATATGCGAAATCATCTTAAACTGTTCTTTGTTTATGAAAAGTTGAGAATTTCAGGGTGTTCGAAAATAATAAAACGATAATAATTATTCGATAGTAAATTTTCGCTGTTGCACTGTTTTAAAATATGTATAAAACTATAAATAAAAAAAGTTGGCGAGTTTGGATATTTTTCTTTTGTTTATTTAATTTTAATAATTTTTTATAAAAGTCTAAATCATTACATAAAACCGGACATAAGTCAACATAAATCAACATTTCAGACTTTGTACTTTTTTTTTTTTTTTAATCAGAGGTATGCAGTTTTCTAGTATAATAATATGCACGTTTCATTTACACACTAAAATTGAATCGGCTGCAAAACTGCATACTCAGAATTTGTCTAAAAACTTCGATTAAAAAGATATAAAATTTAATAAGAAATTTTTTAATTTCGAGAAATGTTTTTTTTTGGACTTGTGAGTTAATTGGCGGTTGCCCATACGCCAGGGTATCCCTCTTCTTTACAGTGTATTATTATACGATGTAGATGATTGAGGACGTTACGTCAACAGCGCAATTGCGAGGTGGTTGCCGGAACCTAATGTCGGATGTGATGCTTTTTCGTGCTTATGTGATCATATGTTTTTCGTGAGCAATTTTTGATGATGGTGAGAATTGAATGTGGGGGATGGGATAGGGGGAAATGAGTGAGGTGAACGGTATTAACACCTGTGATAAGTTGAGTCTTGAATTTAAAGCTTATAAACTAAAATTTTGCTTAAATTTTTGTTAAAAACTCAGCGAGCTGAGCAATTTTTTTACGTATGCTTGTTAGAGCCTCTTCGATCGTAAGCTTAACTTCTAGGGTATTATCACGGTTGACGGCTGTTTTTGCTAAAGAGTCGGTATCTTTGGCAATTTGCAGGGCCTTAACAATGGCTATTAATTCGCCATAGGTTGAACACGCGCAAAAGTTTATTTTAAAGGTGTACTCCGTGTAGGTATAAACTCCGCACCCTGTGGCAAAAGGTCGCAACAGATGCATCGGTGTAAAAAATGCGAAAGTTAGATTTCTTATTGTCATTAAAAATTGATGTGTACGTGGTTTTGATAGCCGCCCATGCTAGGTTGGTCTTTTTGCAATTTGTCTTAGTTATTATATGTGGCCAATTGTGAATTTTAGCGATGTTGGAACTTGTACAACAGCGAAGGATATTTTTTAACATAGAACGATAACTAATGTATAAAATTGTTTAGCAAAAATATCAAACGATTTCTTAGTTTTTTTTGTAACTATCATTTGAATTAATGTGACTGGCGGGGCAATGAAAAGAACTCTATTTTGTCCTTGTGCACTCAAAGATGAATTTTCGCAAAACACTTAATCTTCACGAACGGTGTTTTTGTGTTGTAAAATATGAATAATATGTACACTTTCGTTTTCAATAAAAATGAGGTTTATATAATCTTCATAGAAATACTTGAAAATATTTAAAGTTGTCACTGGTAGGACATCTCTCTGTGACTGGTGTAAAGTAATTATGAATGCAATAAAAGTTTCCATTGATAAAAATTCCAACTTCTTTTGATTTTTTTTAATATTTTCCAACAGATTATTGAAATGTAGTCATTTAAAAAGATGTAACTACTGAAATAGAGATAATTAGGGCATATATAAATTAATGTCGTTTCCTCTTTTCAACGGAATGACCTACATATATGTAGATTCGGTGACTCAAGTGATTCACACAGGTCGTCAAAAATATGTTTAAATTCGTTAAATACAGCACTGTAGCTGGAATCAACACTGGGCGAATTGTATAAGAGCACTCTAAAGAAATTATCGGAGGAAATTTTCCCAGCACGAATTTGCAACTTCCCTTCCAAATGAAATGTCAAAATTGTGTTCTCTGCTTGCAAGTTTTACTGGGTAACAATTGGTACCAACTTGTACAAGTTTTTTGCTATGATTTTTGCTTAAATGTCCCCTCAAGAAAATTCCTTAGGTAAGGCACATTCAAATGTGCGGATGCGCAGAAAAAATTGGTCCTCAAATAACTGGCGTAACTCGCATTGGTTTTTTTACTTAAATTCCTAAAATAGTTTCAAATGTGATATTTCTAAATAAACGTGGCATATTCCTTAAATTGATGGTATTCTGTGTGACTTGTACCTTAAAATTAAGGAATAAGCGACTTTTATTCTTAAATTTATTAAATTTGAGACTATTTTAAGTAGGTCAGTAAAAAAAAAAAAAATCGGTTAGGCCACTTCTGCTCTCATGGCCTCAAATAAACATAAGAAAAATACCCAATACTCGTCAACGTTTTTTGTTTCTATTATTTTATCCACCACTGTATGTATGTATGTACCTACCTCTAAGAATAGAAGGATTGAATATTTTTATAATCTACATTTATTAGGAAACCTTGGCCCAACAAAATCAAATTTACCACAATCAAGCGAAGGAGTTAGTGTCAGCGTTAAGGGTTGGAGTTTGCCTAAACCAGCAGGGAAACCCCTTCATGTAAGTGCAACTAAAGAGGGCCCACTGTCGTCGGTGACAGCATATTGCTCATCCTCCACTCCCAGCGAAGCCACGAAGGATACGAACGCGAATTTCGAGTACGAAGACGAATGGGACATTGGTGGCATTCCAGAGTTGTTGGATGATCTAGACGCAGACATTGAAAAATCATCTACTGCAGCTCAAAATTTATCGAAAGTAAACAGTTCTGGTGGTGGCAAAAGTGAATTTGAAGCAATCACAAGTACCCTTAAATCAGCAACTAAATCCACAACGTCGAATAAGGCAAATATCGCCCACCCCGACAACCTTTTGCAAAAACCCTCACCATCGTCAATTGGCAAGTTGCTGCCCTCGCCATTGTCAAGATCGTTGACTGCATCGGTGTCGTCGTTTCCAGCGAGCTCGAATGAAAAATTTGCACCATCAACTAAATGTTCGCAAACAGTTCCACTATCCAGAAACACAAACAAATATGTGGGTGGCATCGTAGTCGATAAGTCGATAAATAATTCAGCGACATTATCCAATATTGGTAGAAAGTATCCACAACAGCCTAGCGAACATAAAAATCAACAACAAATTCAAATATCAAATTTTGAAGAACAATCTGTGAATAGCGGTCCCACCAGTAAAGTTGCTTCTGCGCCGACCAAATCACCCTCGTCACTATCACCATCGTTATCATCATCTTCATCTGCATCTGCATCTGCACTTACCGCACCATTTAGCTGTAATAGCGAAAGCGGCCAGAAGAGTAATACATTAACACTATCCACCTTTGCTGGGTTTTCAAAAGGAGGTAATCTCGTCTCGTCATTTACAAAGTCCCTCATACCCTCAGGCGCATCCGCTGGTTCCTCAAATCTTACCACCGCATTAGAAACCGATTCGCTATCGAATTTATCAAATCAATCCGCAAGCGGCATGTCATCCCAATCCAGTGGAAGCAGCAGTAATAACAGTAGTGTGGGCGGTGGAGCCGGGGGAGGTCAAGGTGGCTCCCAAGGTATTGGAGGCTCTGGTGGTGGGAAATCGAATGCGAAAATGTCCATTGATCATCAGGCGACGCTAGACAAGGGACTTAAAATGAAAATTAAACGGACTAAGCCTGGAACCAAGACTTCCGAAGCAAAGCATGAAATTGTTAAAGCTACAGAACAACAACAGCAGCAACAGAATGGTTCTTTAGGCGTTAATAATTCTAGTAACTTAGATGAGAATAGTGGACTCAATACTACCTCGCATTCATCGTCGTCATCAGGTGGCGCGAGTGGCTCAGGTGGATCCAATCAAAATACGGGAAGTAGCGCTGGCGGCTCAGGATCAAATGTTAGCAGCATAAGCGGCAGCAATAAAAAACATCTTAGCAATATTTCCAGTAGTAGTAGTGGTAGCCAAGGAAATAGTCACAATAGTATAAACAGTAATAGCCCGGCCTCTGGAGGTGGGTCCACCGGTACCGGGAGTAGCGGTCAAGTAACTCCTCAGAGTAACAAGCGTGGTAGCTCAGGTCACAGACGAGAAAAAGCTAAAGAAAAAACTACACATTCCAATCGTCTCACAGCAGAGAAGAATGCTTCTGCTGCTTCTGAAAAAGAAGGCTTGCCTGGTCATAGCGACAAGGGCATGACATGCCATTGCATCATTGATGCCACTAGCGGGAGTGCGACTGGTGCTTGCAGTAGCCATGCATGCTCTCGTCGTTCGGAGAGTGCAACCAATTCATCCATTACAGTTTTGACACAGCAGCGCATATGCAACACGACTGGAAATAGCAATTCTACATCTGGATCTGTGCCACCAGGTGTATTCACGCCATCGCTTGGCTCACCCGCCGGTGTGGTGACAACAGCTGCAGCAACAGCAGCATCTTTGCTCGCAGCCACATCTGTAGCATCGGCAACTGCACCGCAGGCAATTGGCAGCAACAGCGCGCCAAACGCGCCTGGTCCACCGGGCAAGGACTCGACTAATTGTGGTAACATCAAAATCTCTTCACACATTGCAGCGCAATTGGCTGCAGCAGCGGCTTCGACTTCTTTTAGCAATAGTGTACCAAACACGCATGCAAACAGCTTGAGCGGAAGCAGCGAGAGTAAGTCAAGCACTTCAATGGTTCCTGTTGCGCAAGCAAAACTTATGGCTCCAGGTGTGATCTCAGCGACCGTGCACCACACAATTTCAGTTCCCGCGAACTCTTCCACTAGTACAACAACGGCATCATCTAGTAATAGTAGCACATCTAACAATAATTTAGTAGCTGAAGATGGTATAAAATCTCCTCCCGCCAAGCGGGCAAAACATGGCAACACTGACACTTCCCATGCACCTGGTACTTCAACCAAGGAAATGGTTGACATCTGTATTGGCACCTCAGTCGGAACTATCACAGAACCAGATTGCTTGGGTCCTTGTGAACCGGGAACTTCCGTAACGCTTGAGGGAATCGTTTGGCACGAAACCGAAGGCGGCGTCCTAGTTGTGAATGTTACTTGGCGCGGCAAGACTTATGTCGGAACTTTGCTTGACTGCACACGACACGATTGGGCTCCACCCAGGTAAGTTGTGAAGAAATAGTAAGAGCGTATATATATGAGAAAAAGGCATAACCTTTTCTGTTAGTATTAAAATATAAAACGAAATTTTACAGGTGCGACAGTAATTCTGGTGCGGTGCTGTATTATTGCCATTTTGAGGGAGTGCATGTTAGGCTGTGTTGATTCTGTATGGGGGATAATAAAATGCATTGTATTATTATGTTGTCTTAGGTCTAAGCCAATTGTTATTGGCACCAAAGATTAATTTAAAACTTATATGAAACTTTGGGTGGTAATATTTATGGAATTCGTTAATTATTATAAACAGGACGATATATAAAATTAGAGGTTATTGAATTTAGTTTCTCACGTTCATATATAATTTTTCAATAAGACTACCAGTTTTTAAGATATTAAGACAAAATTTCAAAAACTATAATTTTCCCTTGTGAATTCACAATTCTTCATTACTTCAGCAACCAAGTGAAAAATGTAAAAAAGGGACACGACATCCATTTCCAAGTTTTCAGGTTTTCGGATGTTTATATAATATTAAAAAAGGACCACGGACTTGGTAACGCCGATATTGTCAGTTTGAAGATTCGTGGTGAATGAAGTCAAAGATGTATTGTCAAAGATTAGAAATCGTTTGATGAGTTAATAGTAGTTTCAAGCACAACAAAATACAATTAGGGTGAGACACGTCCATTTTAAGTCCATTTATGCAATTTTAAAAATTGGAGAAGAATGGTTTCATTAGTCACCGAAGAAGCACATTTTTCGCGATTTCTAAATTTGAAAAAGTGACTGTTGTTAAATGCAATGGTCTTTAACACATCCTGGGATTTACTTTTGAGGACTCTTTGTAATCAGCTTGAGCGAAAAAAGTCACACCATGGCACACTATTCTGTAATCCGATTCTTTCATTTAAAAGTTATTTATACAAATGAAAAGCAATTTTTGTATGAAAAAACTAGATATCCACCTAACTTTGGTAAATATTGCTCGATCCGTAAGGAATAATTACCAAATTGAAGGCGGCACTTACTGTTACAGATTATAAAAAAAATATTTAAAAATAAAATAAAAATGTTGAACAAAAATTTTTTTCAACTTCCTATATTTGCAATTTTCGTATTGTATGCATAAACATAAGTAAACTAATTAGTTTTCTAAAAGTTCTGCCTGTTCAGTGTTTCCATACTCGTTTGCATAAACAAATTTTTCCACGGTGATGGAAAATAATGGCATAGTTCATAAATTTGCAAAAATCCACAAACTATAGCTAATATTAAAAAAAAAGATTAGAATATTTGGAACCAGCGGTCCTAAATGCACTCCAGCAATATTAATGCTGTTCTTTACATCTTTTGAATATGGGCCAGTGCAATTATCAAGAGAACAATTAAAATTGTATTGAAAAAATATAAGTTTGAGATTAACGATAGGCTAACCCTTCTGCTGAACACATAATTTTTAACAAGAATTGGTCTTATTCGACTAGTGCGCTCAGTGTCACTTAGCGGTCGATGCGCGGGCTCTTACAATTAAAATAAAAGACTAATATTTTGCAGGCTTGTTGTTTACTTTAGGATACAATATCAGCCCAATTCGGAGTCTGTTCTCCGGGAACTGGTTTCTCCCGAGAAAGAAATCCTCCAATAATTAACTCCCAGGGAGTAGCATTTTCACCGAAAATTTGGGAGGAGGAAATTTGACCTTCGAAAAAGCTGTTTGACACTTTTTTGACAGCTCAATTCCGCCATTTAATATAAAAAATCCCCAGGATTACTTAAGTGGAAAGAAATAACTCTACAAAAAATTTGACCGTTAGGTGGTGCGGGGGTCGATTGTTCATTTTTTATTCACCTATTTATTTATAATTATCTTACGATGGAAATTATTTTCGTCTTCTCATAATAATTATATGGGACTTTTATTGAAATGAAACTTCTTAGTTGAGGTCGGGGATTTAACGCGTTAAATATCTGTATCTGCTCGTTCGTTCCATTTTCAAAAATAAGGTGTCAAATTAAAGGCCTTTCTTTTACGTGGTTTTAGTGTTTTCAAAAGGGTTGCCAGATGTAAGAAAATCTAATTCAAATAATGGGGCTCGGAGATACTTGCGTTTAATTTCGTGAAATCGGCTGTACGTATTGCACTTCTATTAAGAGAAAACGTAGGACGTAAATCATTTCCGTTTTAAAATAAACGTCCGGAGAGACGAAAAAATAAAAGTCCCATATAATTATTAAGAGAAGGCGTATATGATTTTTATTAACCACTAAAAAAAGTACAATGATTTTTTTTTTCGCTAACAAATTTCATACCTACAGTCAGTAACAAAGTTTAGGTACACCGAATTTTTAACAATACGGGAGACTTTTTTTTTTAATATTTTATTTTTCGCTAATTTTTTATAAAAAATATGGTTAATTCTACAACAAAACCCCCAAAAATCAAAGTTCCAAACCTTGTGCAAAATTAAAGAAAATTCTGCAAATTTTTTGTTCATTTTATGTACGCTCTCTAGGAAAAAGTTGAGTATGCAGTTTTTTAGCCCATTTAATTTTAGTATAATAAAGTGCAAGTATAAGGAAGCTAGGCCTTACCATTGATTTTTGGGGAATTTTTTTGTTGTTGTTTTCCATATAAAAAATTATCAAACATTATTTTATATGGTGAAAATGGGCGACACCTTCAACAAAAAAAAATGCTATAAATCAATGATAAGTCCTAGCTACCTCAAACTTGCACTTTGTTATACTAAAATTGAATGGGCTAAAAAACTTCGTACTCAACTTTTTTCTAGAGAGCGTAAATAAAAAGTGCAATATTTTAATGAAATTTTGCAAAATATTCTTAAGTTTTGCATAAGGTTTGGAACTCTGATTTTTTGGTTTTTTGTTGTAGAACTAACCATATATTTATAGAAAATTATCGAAAAATAAAATATTTAAAAAATAGTTGCCCGTTGTGTAAAAATTTCGCTGTACCTAAACTTTATTGACTGACTGTACACATATACATATGTATACATACATATATTAGGTCACTTCAAAATAAAGAAAATCCCACAATGCGACCGGCATAAGACTCAAATTTTAGCATTTGGTATTGTAATAATCCTCCATGAATATCCCCTCTCTAGTGCCATTTGAGTATTATGCATGCTCAGATTCCTTACGAAGGGCGCCCTTTGTGACTGCAGTTTTTCGATGTTAAAATTTCTTCCCTCTGCCCGTAGTTTATATGGTTCCCGCTATCGAAAAGCTTAGCGCACACAGAAATATAAATTCTTCGCTTGATTGCATTCTTTTAGATTCTGTGATTCGCCAACTGAAGAACTGGATTCTCGAACTCCGAAAGGTCGTGGAAAGCGCGGAAGGAGTGCTGCGCTTACACCGGATTTAAGTAATTTTACCGAAACTAGAAGTTCTGTAAGTACCTAAGGCACTTACACTGTCACACACTTTCGACTCTAACCAAATTTCAATATGATTTGTAGATATATTTCTCCCACGCGCAGGTGCATTCAAAATTGAGGAATGGTACAACGAAAGGTGGTCGTGGTGCTTCGCGAACAGCGATTAGTGCCACAAGTACTGCAAATACTACAACAATAACCAGTAGCTCATCATCTGGTAACGGTGGGGGAGCTACGCCCAGTACATCACCAACAGCATTTTTACCTCCACGTTCTGAGAAGCGGAAATCAAAAGATGAGTCGCCGTCGCCTATTAACGGCGATTCTGAATGTCCTACTAATGTAGCGAACGCCAGTGGTATTCCGATCTCTGCAAGTGGCGGTGGCCTAGCTACGCAGCCCCAAAGCCTCGTCAACCCCGTGACTGGTCTTAATGTACAAATAAGCACGAAGAAATGTAAGACTGCATCGCCGTGCGCCATTTCGCCGGTACTACTCGAGTGTCCAGAACAAGATTGCAGCAAGAAGTATAAACATGCAAACGGACTTCGTTACCATCAATCCCATGCCCA
>NW_023458561.1:70762090-70764068 GCF_013731165.1 Rhagoletis pomonella | reverse complement strand
ACATAGAACATCGCGATTATTAGATATACATACGGGTAGTGTTTTTTAATCGAACCTGCATTCGTGTTTCAATTTGTTCATACATACATACATATGTATTTATGTACATACACATACATATGTGATACATGTTAGGCAAGTTGAGATATGGCCAAGTTCAAGGTCATGGTTGATGCATGCAAAGGTGGTTTAAATGAGCTTGATCGGCGTCTCAGATTTTAAGCTTAAACCTTGAAATATTTCCAGCTCACTTTTTTCTCAATTCTCAATGTATGATCATATACATACATACAACTTCAAACACAGCACAACACAACACAACAACACACGCTTAGATTGGAAACTCTATTTGATGTGAAAAAACAAATTGTATGGCCAAATTACAATACAATCTCCTTTGGTTGCCAGCTAGCTCTTTTCGACAATTATTCACAGACTTTTCCCATATTTTTTAACACACTACACACTTATGTTTTTATCTGGAATTCCTGTTCTTGTTTGAACGAAACAAAAAAAATTTTAGTGTTTTTCGTCCTTTTCTTAGTTGCATTTTTAATGAAAACAGTTACATTTTTAGTTGTAAAGGTGGAAGTGTGCAGCAAAACCTCGAAATGTTATGTATATGTAAATTTTATTCCGATTTTCCGTACTGGTTGAGACCCAAAAGATCGATAACGGTGGTCGTAGTTTTACTAAAACAATAGAAATCGGCATTTTTGTGTATTTTTTTTTTTTTAAATTTAACTTAATGGTGATAAGACGTCTTTGTACGATTTTGTCCCTTTATATGGACATGTTTAGCTATTTTCGTTAAAAGTACATAAATTTCCCTTCTACTTTAAATTCGTTTTGGGGAAAGGCAGAGGAATTGAAAATAAATATGACCATCTGCGCTCTTCTTTCTCTTCTTTCTTCTGCAGAATTGCGAGTGTCAAAACTTAAACGTACGAAGTCTAGAAGAGCTAAAAGGTCTGTGAAAAGGGAAAGTGCTGGCATTCGAGTGGATTTAGGGCGTTCCGTTAGAGTGCAGAGGTAAATGAAAACCCTTTTTAATTAATGCACAATTCTATGCCAAATAATGCGCTTTTCTCTTTCACTTACTTTACTTGTTCAAATCAGAGATGAATCTTGCGCTCCTGGTACTCCTGGTTCCACAGCTACCCCATCAAATTTGTCGAAAAGTCCGTATACGTGCAAAAATTGTGGTCGAGTCTATCAGAGGTTTTTCACATTGAAACGTCATTTGACAAGCGAATGCAACCAGCCAAAAAAATTTATTTGTGTTATTTGCGGGCGAGGCTTTCATCATAATTTTAAGCTAACGCAGCACTACATGCGCCTGCATAGGTCGTTGCCACCGAGCTGAGTTTATTCGTAGTTTATTTAGTAATTGTTCATGTACATTTACTTTTCCAAGCGTATATATGTACATATGTACATATGCATGTATGTATGTGTCGTATCTCTATATATACATAAATACATCGTATCCAAAAACATTTAAAAAATACCCCAAATTGAATCATTTTATGCGTCATCAACAGTGAGGTTTTTAGCATAATCCTATTTGAAATAAAAATAGGTAGAGTAAAAAGTCATTGCGTATTTTTGTTTTGCATGTTTTTCAAAGAAATTTATACATACCTACAATGTAGATTCTAAATATGTACACGCATACATATGTATGAAGATCAAACATAATATAAATTATTCACGTTTGATGATCTTTTGTCATCTTTCGGAGAAATTCATAACACTGTACGGCAAAATCAACATTTTTTCTCGGCATTGAACCAAAGCAAATTTTTTTTTTTTACCTTTAGTCATAGGTAAAACAGTTATTTCTCCGTTTTTCGAAGTTGGCTTCCGAAATCGAGATATGGGCCTTCGAAGTAGTCCTCCTTTTGCTCTTATTTAAATGCTATATAACTTTTTTTTGTGCAAACTTATATTACCGGTGCTATAAGGGGTCAAAGTT
>NW_023458561.1:70759322-70761990 GCF_013731165.1 Rhagoletis pomonella | reverse complement strand
TTGCATGTAAAAAAAGCAACCAAAGTAAAAATACAGACGAGGTCCGTTTATTGCTCTTATTTATAAGGTATATAAATTTTTTTCTTAATCACCTTTACAACGATATTATTTTTAAAAATCAGTTCAAAATTGTTTGCAATATGAGGAATTTAATTTTCCGAAGACCTGAACTTTGACCCCTTATAGCACCTGTAATATAAGTTTGCACAAAAAAAGTTATATACCATTTAAATAAGAGCAAAAGGAGGACTACTTACTACTTCGAAGGCCGGCCCATATCTCGATTTCGGAGGCCAACTTCGAAAAACGGAGAAATAACTGTTTTACCTATGACTAAAGGTAAAAAAAAAAATTTGCTTTGGTTCAATGCCGAGAAAAAATGTTGATTTTGCCGTACAGTGTTATGAATTTCTCTGAATGAATTGAAGATGACAAAAGATCATCAAACGTGAATAATTTATATTATGTTTGATCTTCATACATATGTATGCGTGTACATATTTACCCTGCAAAAAAATGTGCGACTAATCTCTAAAGAGAGTATTCCGAGATTACTCTTAACCGGGTACAATTGGGCATTAATTAGTCCCAACTAGTCTCATACGGGTACTAATGGAGGTCAATTAGTCACGACTCATCCCTTATGGGTATAATTGGAGATCAATTAGTCCCCAACTCATCTCTAACGGGTACTATTAACGATTTAATGATATGTACGCACTTAGTCAATGAAACTTCATGTGCGGCGTTGGCACACAAGAGAGTATTCGCCTAACAAAACTGAGCACCCCGGTTCGAGTCTCAGCTGGCGCAAATTTTTATTTTTATTTTTTAAAAGTGACTAGTCGCTTTTTATACCCGTTCGGGTATAAAGGTGAACAATTAGTCTCTTCATAGGACATGCTCAAACAAAAGCGATCAGTTCATTCCATATAAAGAGATCAAAAGTGGTATTAGTCGCATGCTCCTTTGCGATTGCTCCCAGAGTCATCCCGGATTAGTCCCATTTTTTGCAGGGTAGAATCTACATTGTAGGTATGTATAAATTTCTTTGAAAAACATGCAAAACAAAAATACAATACGCAATGACTTTTTACTCTATCTATTTTTATTTCAAATAGGATTATGATAAAAACCTCACTGTTGTTGACGCATAAAATGATTCAATTTGGGGTATTTTTTAAATGTTTTTGGATACGATGTATTTATGTATATATAGAGATACGACACATACATACATGCATAGGTACATATGTACATATATAGGCTTGGAAAAGTAAATGTACATGAACAATTACTAAATAAACTAGGAATAAACTCAGCTCGGTGGCAACGACCTATGCAGGCGCATGTAGTGCTGCGTTAGCTTAAAATTATGATGAAAGCCTCGCCCGCAAATAACACAAATAAATTTTTTTGGCTGGTTGCATTCGCTTGTCAAATGACGTTTCAATGTGAAAAACCTCTGATAGACTCGACCACAATTTTTGCACGTATACGGACTTTTCGACAAATTTGAAGAGGTAGCTGTGGAACCAGGAGGAGTACCAGCGCAAGATTCATCTCTGATTTGAACAAGTAAACAAGTGTAAAGAGAAAAGCGCATTATTTGGCATAGAATTGTGCATTTAATTAAAAAGGGTTTTCATTTACCTCTGCACTCTAACGGAACGCCCTAAATCCACTCGAATGCCAGCACTTTCCCTTTTCACAGACCTTTTAGCTCTTCTAGACTTCGTACGTTTAAGTTTTGACACTCGCAATTCTGCAGAAGAAAGAAGAGAAAGAAGAGCGCAGATGGTCATATTTATTTTCAATTCCTCGGCCTTTCCCCGAAAACGAATTTAAAGTAGAAGGGAAATTTATGTACTTTTAACGAAAATAGCTAAACATGTCCATATAAAGGGACAAAATCGTACAAAGACGTCTTATCACCATTAAGTTAATTAAAAAAAAAAAAATACACAAAAATGCCGATTTCTAATTTTGTTTAGTAAAACTACGACCACCGTTATCGATCTTTTGTGTCTCAACCAGTACGGAAAATCGGAATAAAATTTACATATACATAACATTTCGAGGTTTTGCTGCACACTTCCACCTTTACAACTAAAAATGTAACTGTTTTCATTAAAAATGCAAACTAAGAAAAGGACGAAAAACACTAAAATTTTTTTTGTTTCGTTCAAACAAGAACAGGAATTCCAGATAAAAACATAAGTGTGTAGTGTGTTAAAAAATATGGGAAAAGTCTGTGAATAATTGTCGAAAAGAGCTAGCTGGCAACCAAAGGAGATTGTATTGTAATTTGGCCATACAATTTGTTTTTTTTACATCAAATAGAGTTTCCAATCTAAGCGTGTGTTGTTTGTTGTGTTGTGCTGTGTTTGAAGTTGTATGTATGTATATATGATCATACATTGAGAATTGAGAAAAAAGTGAGCTGGAAATATTTCAAGGTTTAAGCTTAAAATCTGAGACGCCGATCAAGCTCATTTAAACCACCTTTGCATGCATCAACCATGACCTTGAACTTGGCCATATCTCAACTTGCCTAACATGTATCACATATGTATGTGTATGTACATAAATACATATGTACGTATGTATGTACATGTGTATGAAAACATGAACAAATTGAAACACGAATGCAGGTTCGATTAAAAAA
>NW_023458561.1:70754495-70759222 GCF_013731165.1 Rhagoletis pomonella | reverse complement strand
AGCAACGTAAAAAATAAACGTTGGGAAATAACTCTTTTATCAGCAACGGAAAAAATATTTCTCCTGCATAACAGTTATCAGGCAACGTACAAAATAAACGTTGGGTTATAACTCTTATCGACGAAATAAAAAGTATTTCTCAGCTAATAACTGTTATCGAGGCAACGTTTTTGCTATAAAACTTATAACTGTTATGTCCCTGAAAATAAATATTTTTTAATCGAATACAGTATTCCCCTCAAAAATTTATACTTTATTATTTAACTTTAAAATGGTAACAACTATTTTTTCGAACACGTAAAAGAGCACATTTGGTCATGAAAAGGGATTCAGTAAAAAAGTTAAAGTTAAATATTCATTATAATTTTCTGTTTTGAAGATATCTGAAGGGAATAA
The DNA here is from genome assembly GCF_013731165.1 of Rhagoletis pomonella. Taxonomy (NCBI): domain Eukaryota; kingdom Metazoa; phylum Arthropoda; class Insecta; order Diptera; family Tephritidae; genus Rhagoletis; species Rhagoletis pomonella. Next base: position 70,758,826 of record NW_023458561.1, on the reverse strand, counting down.
TTTTATTTCAGCCAAAAATACTTCTATTAACAACTTTACGAAAATATCTATTTTCCTCATGTAAAATTTATGTATGGAAAAATTCAAAATAAAAAACACGGGTCTACTTATTTTCGATATTTTTCAGTTACGGGGGGTGGCTGTAAAAAACTTGGCCACCCTTATGTAAATACATGTATATATGTATGTATGCAGGCGTAAATACTAATTTGCAAAAAATATAATGCATTTCAAAACAATTTCTCATTTCTCATTTAAAGGATATGCACCATGGCAACATGACAGATCTCAGGACGAACTATTACTGGCACCTCAAGAAACACAGCAACGGGATCCACAAGGTGAGCTAGAGTAATAATATATCAAAGCAAACGAATGAAAAAGCAAAGAAAGCTAAAAAGAGCACGACAGATAAAATGCCAAAGATTGAATGATAAAGACTTCTAAAAATCATTAGTTTCAAAATATTGTTCTATGAAACGATTACGCGGAAACAGTAGATACATACTATGTAGTGCAAAACAAGCCAACAAGAGCAATGAATACTGGAACGTTCCTTTCGTAAAAGGTTTTATTATTTTATTATTATTTTTTGTTTCATTTTGTATACACAGGCAATCAAAACGTATCTGTATTTACTTACTTAAACAGCCATATGTGTATGTACGTACATACATATGTATACATACATATCTTTAATTTGATTACTTAGATATTTGAAAATTGCCCATAATAAATAAGAGTAATTGATAATTTCTTTTATCGATAAAACGAAATTAGGAGTTGCAAAGCTTTATTAGTCGTGCTCAAAGAAGCTGCTATTGCTGTATGTATAACAGTAAAATCTTAAATAACGAGTAGACATAACAAAATACAAGAGAGTTTGCGTTAGAAATGAGAATAAAAAACAAGCAAATTAATTTTGATTTTGATAATTTATCATTTGATGGAGCAGCATGTAAGATGCGAAGTGAAGAAGAGGGTATATTGCTCAAGTAAAAGAAACCTTATATACATACATATCTAATACACGCATACATTTGTATACATATGTATGTTTATTTTTTAAAAATACTTGCTGAAAATAGCAATGCAATGTGCAATGCAGCCCACTTCCACTTCCACTTTCTTTCTCTTACTTTCTTATTTAGTTAGTTTTGTTTAAAATTTATTTATTGTGCAAGTTGAAAGTATTTTTATCTTGTTATTGTGCTTTAACCCACAGCTGTGATTACTTGCTACCAAATTTTTAACTACCATTTTAAAACATTTATTATTTCGTATTTCGTTTGGCAAATTGTATACACATTTTCTTACATGTTTGTGTTTGTTTATTGTACTAATTTTGTTTTTAACACAATTATTTTTATATTTGGTTGGTATTGGTGTAGAATTCGATTTAAGATAAATATTTCGCTAAAGTATTTTAATGATTTTAATTACATATTTCAAATAATTTACTAAATATGTAAATTTGTCGGTAAACGAAAAATAAATTGTAGGTCAAAGTTAGTTTTATATATTAGTTCGGCGTTGACACAGTGCCGTGCCATTTTCCACGTTTCACATCATACATTTGTACATTTTCGACTTGCTTACAAAGGAGTTTGTTGTCCGTCTGTTGAATTCCCACAATCAAGGCCCTTTTTGCGAAAACATATACGTAATACATACATATACATATACATACATAAATTTTGTGCACACATCCACCATACCCGTCGTATTCCGCTTAAATTCATTGCGCTTCTCCTACATGATTTTCCATTAACATTAATAAAGTAGTTAGAAGAAACCAAAATACTGTCTCTTCTTTTCGTTTGTATGGAAGCACTCCAGTTTTCTTTAATTCTATGCCACATGTTTTAGGATGTCAATTATTTATATTGAGAGCGAATATTTCCATGCGTTGCATCTACCTACATACACATACATGCCTTATTTTGTTTGAATTTGTTGTTTACTAGCCGCTTTCGAACAACTCGGAACGTGTGCTATTCGCTTCAATTAAATATATTTGGCTGCGTTGGAAACACACAATTTTATGTTAAAAGCACTGGATATATTATTACATACATACATATGTTATGATACCTAAAAACGAAAAAAAAAAATGGTACAATTCAAATTCTGGGAGGGATAGGGAGTAAGTCATTTTAAGAAAAATGCAATGTGCAATGTCCAACAACAAAGATAGCGAACAGAGACCACCTCAATGTACATACATATATATGTATGTATGTATGTATGTAAGTGTGAGTAATATTTCTTTGAGTATGCTCCTCCAACATTTGCTAAGCGAGTTGCCTACGAATCCATTGTTCGTCTATGCTCGCTATCTTTGTTGTGTTGCTTTCCCATGCCAATTTTTCGTTAAGTGAGCAGAGCCAGCCGACCTAAAGCGGGCACATAAGTTCGAATCGAAAGCGGCTACTTATATGTTCTTGTTTATGCTAGTGTAAATTTTGGCATACATACTACATACATACATACATATGTATATATGTATGTGCATATATGCAACATGGTGTACGACTTCCGTATATACTATAAAAATTATGATTATATTTCTATGTTTTTTGTATAAATTTACACTAATGCCACCACGCTGTATGGCGACGAAGAGTGAATAAGAATACGCATGCAACTCTTCCTGAATATTAGTACATATGTATGATATCCCTGGCAATGGATCTTAAAATAATTACAAACTGTAGTTAGTTTAGGTTTTAATTTAAAATTTTTTTTTTTTATAAATTTTTGGTTTTCCTCATTTTTGTTGGTTGACGGGTCTGATTTTTTTTTTCATTATTATTGAAAGTTTAAAGAATTTTTAGGCAATAAAAGAAGGGACGGGCGGTCGGACAGTATTGCGATCGCAGTAAGTGCGACGCAATGCTTTAGGTTTAAGAAATTTTCTCCGTGTCCTTGTTCGTCTATTGTCCGCGATTTCGGAAATGTGCGACCTTCTTCCCGTTAAGAAAGTGGTTCGAAGAAGTGTATACATATGTATATTTTCGATCGGGCGTATAAAGTGCAAAATATTTGAAGTGATTAGTGAGAAATGAAGAATCAACTGGGACGGAAACTCCTAAACGGAATGGAACAAAAATTTTGCTTTGGACCAAATGGCTGCGGTGGCGATTGGCTGAAACATGTAGCTGCCATCACTGTGTGTAGGGTGTGGCAGCGAGGTACTATGAGTTTCATGCCATTGGTGTTGTCAACATTACGATGAATATGTTCTAGCTGTCGCGTTGTTCAGGTAGGTATACCTTGTGCAACGGTATCGGTTGGACGAGGAGTATATTTTGTATATCAATGAAATATTGAATTAAGTTTCTTTATCAATTGCATCACCCTCATGATTATCTTTAATAACCTTAGATATACATAAATACATATACATACATACTTGCCGTACTTTTCAAAAACCTCTCCTACTTTCCTACTTTCCTACTTCCCTATTCCCAAAACCATATTCCACATGCTATTTGAGTGCTAGGCTGGTGAATGTTTCAGAGAAAATTATGTCAGACACTTGCCGTTGTGAGTTTAATAAAAATGATCATTTACAAAGGAATCCCTACTTACGATGTTTCGAAATGCACACGACTATGAGCCCTTCGTTAAGTTTCTGCAATTTTAATTAATTTATATCTAAGGGCCTTTGAGTTTAGCGTGCAAGCACGAATTGCTAAGGGAACTTTGTGTCCATGGCTATGGAAGGATTTTGCTGATAATAGTGTGTCTTTAACGTAAATATTTTTTATTATTTTTTGAAATTCACCATGTTTTCTTTAGTAAAGTATAAGTCTTGCCAATATTGAAAACATTCAGTGCTCAATTCTGGAGACATATGCAAATGTCTAAAAGAAAGTTATTCGCGTAAATGTTTATTTAAGTTTTGGGGAGCACTGGAGCTCTGTGTTGGCGGGGTTCATTCCCCGAAGAAGCTAAGAAAATCCCAAATGGCGCTATTATACAGGCAACTGGGCCGCGCGGATCTACCAAACGACCACCAACTATGTGGTTGCGACAAAAAAGAAATCGTCTGCTGTTCAACGCAAAGTGTAAGTAGTTTTAATTTTATAAATACTAGTTGTAGAGTTCTTATGTTTAAGGGTCGATTTCTCAATGATTTGTTGGTAAGCATTATTACTTCAAAATCGCCATTGCAGCATTAAGAAATCGCTCCTAAAAGTGTCGTTTAAAGTTTTCAATATTCTAGTACATACAAAGGGATCGAAAATGGGTTGGATTTTTTTGATAATTGCTTTTATTTATGTATGTATTTATTGCTACAGTGTTTCTAACATACATATGTACTC
>NW_023458561.1:70748538-70754395 GCF_013731165.1 Rhagoletis pomonella | reverse complement strand
AAAACCAACTTTTTTTTTGGGCATTGGACCAAACCAATATTTTTAAGACAGTTATTTCATCGTTTTTCGAAGTTGGCCTTCGAAGTTCGAAATAGGACCTTTGGTAAAAAATTATATTTAATTATTGCATGTAAATAACTAAAAACCTAAAAATATAGATGTAGTCCTCCTTTTGCTCTTATTTAAATGCTATATAACTTTTTTTGTGCAAACTTATATTACCGGTGCTATAAGGGGTCAAAGTTCAGGTCTTCGGAAAATTAAATTCCTTATATTGCAAACAATTTTGAACTGATTTTTAGAAATAATATCGTTGTAAAGGTGATTAAGAAAAAAATGTATATACCATATAAATAAGAGCAATAGACGGACCTCGTCTGTATTTTTACTTTGGTTGCTTTTTTTACATGCAATAATTTCTTACCAAAGGTTCGATTTCGAACTTCGAAGGCCCATATCTCGATTTCGGAGGCTAACTTCGAAAAACGGACAAATTACTTCTTTTTTTTACTTATGACTCAGTCTCTTAAAAAAGGTTGGTTTGGTCCAATACCCAGCCGAGTGCTGTACAGTGTAATTACCCTATCGAGGAAGACTAACAACTGATTGCGGCGTACAATGAAGTTATCATTTAAAATCATTATTATTATTTTTTTTTTTAAGAATGATCGGTTTCTTTGGATTTCAGCAGCATTTTGCAGATGTCTAATCGAATGAAATCCATTGAGCTCGATGTGAAAACTTAAGGACAATTTTTGAATGTTTACAAAAACCTCTCGTGCCATCTAATGTGGACTTGAGTTTATCAATCTTTTTATTTTTGTCAATTCAACCTCGGCTTGCTTGCCCGTAAAACCGAGCGTCGTCTTTGATATAAAAAATTACCAGTGTAGAATTTCTTGAATGAGTTTTGTCACTGATGGCCTTTTATTTTCACCAGTTTTACACCACGCATTCGTCCTTTTACAAAAGTGAAACAATAGAATATGGGCTGGGAATCTCATGCACTGAAATATCGAAAATATGCGCATGTAATATGCACTCAAAAGTCAGAAATATACGCGATAAATAAGTAAAATTTGTAATTAAAAATATTTTCCTAATATTTTAACAAAAAAATAACGAAAACAATTCACTTCAAAATACAATACATATTTATGGATAAAATTAGTTTATAATCAAGCGGTCAGATACAATCTTGTGTAAATAGACAGTGGTGTGCAGGTTAACAAAACAAACAAAACTATCCCCTGAAGATGCTAAAAATCTTAGCGAAACGTCGGAAAAAGCAAAATAAAGTATTTTTATTTAGGTACACAACGGTTAGATCAGAAAAGCCTAACAAATATTACAATTTCAACCAAATTAAAGTGATCGGACATACATAACAAATTTATGACAGTGGAGAAATTTTGCCATTTTGATTCTTGACAACTCGTGCAACCTACGGCCATTTGGCGGCTTCAAAGAATTTCCAGCTTCACTGTAAAACATTCTGCCGAAATGGTTAGCAGAGTGTCTTTAACTTCATGCGGATCACTCGCACAGGAAGTGTTCGACTGTGTCTGCTTTGAGCCAAAGTCATCGCAACTACTACACCAACGGACCAGTGCCCTGTGCACACTGCACTAAGTTAGTAGGTATCTTCTTTGTTCATTCCTCAGAGGGCTTTGGTCTAAGTGGGTCGTACGCCACCCAGAACTGCCGGCCAATCCTGTGCGATCCTGCTTATCCTTCGAGTGATAAATTTCGGTAATTGTTGCCTTTATCTCCCTGAGCGAAACGAAACACCTTGCAAGTATGTATCTAGGGAGGTATTAGTGATTCATGGAATCGAATCTTTTTCACAAACAGCAAGCAAAATAAATAAAACATTTTACTCTGACGAACTCATTCCAAAACAAGATCGTAGCGAGGATTACAAAAACAATTGAATATGAATGAAGCGTTGATCTCCGACATGACCGTTTTAAATTTTCTTGCTTCACCGAAACGATTTCAAAGGCTTCATTGAATTTTGCTGACTCAACCCTTATTTTTTATGTAGGCCTTAATCAATGTTCTAGTTATTTAACCAGTCCAAGTATATAGTATGGAGCCACAATCATCATGGTTCCAAAAACATAGTTCTCCGACGAAATTTGCAATGGCCTTGATTCTGTTTTCTTCTTAAAATCTGAGACACTTACGATTTTTTATTAACTACGTACCGAAAGCTATTGTTTGGTTAAAACTGAACTCTGCAGCGTAGTCTTCATTTTCGGCTTAGGCTAAACGCAGACGCTGGAGCGACGAGCACAGCATCGAGCAAAGCGTCGATCACAAACGTGAATGTATGCTTTACTCTTCGCTTCCATTGAAACATATATGTAACGGCTATCCTGAGTTTCAAACAGTGCTGCCAGGTGTTCGCCTTCAAAAACGTCTCACTTAGTCTGAAAAACGTTTATTACTCCCCAACATGGCAATTTGGGATCCATAACAAAATACATATGTATTTTCCAAGTCGGAAAAATTATGATAAAAAAAAAGCTTTCTGGAATCTCTTACTTCAGATTTTTTGAAGGGACAGGATATCAGGAGTACAAAAACAAAAATTTGCATGTATTTTGTTTTTGCTTTGGCGGCATAAACTGTCAAAATCTGTAAGAGTGTGTGTAGAAATTCAAACAAAATTTTTCAATTTGATATCAGAAGCCGTGCGGCGAAACACATACACAAAATCAGCTGAGCTAGTAACACCACCTTATATTAATTCGCCTTGGGACAGATCTTCCGGGTTCAGTTCTTCAATCCTTTTTATTTTGTATGGAATGACCATATTTGAGGGCCTCCTGATTCAGCTTTTCCTTAGAAAGGGACAATTTACATAAAATAATAATGACTCAGTAAAAATTAAGCTTTGCTCTAGACACGCATTGAGGAAATACACCATCTCGTTTGCCTTCAAATGCTAGGGCCATTCGAAGGTCTACTAATACAGCTTCCAAAGGGAATGCCTTTATGAAAAACCCTGATTGAAGGCGTTTACTTAAAAGCGCTCCTCATTTTGCACAACTGAGCTGCTGGCTTTTAATTAATAGTATGCTTGTTTGAAAGTACATATGTATCGTCGCCTCGATAAAATATTGTCGTAAGCGCCGTTTTTGACGATTTTACCTATAGATGCAGTTTCATATTAGATCTTTCGATTGGTATTACCAGTTTTTGAATATCTCCTTTAGTTTCCGATATATTGACTAAAATTTTATCGGTATCTAGTAAAAGTTAAGTTAATAATGCAGTCATACTAAACTATCCAAGATCTTTAAAATGGCACAATCCATTTTTAGATATCTCCTTTCTTTTCCGAGATATTGAGTTAAAAGTATCGTTAATTTAGTACAAATTTGTATCACTCATTTTCGTGTTTAGGGATGGCAGCGATTAATCTCATTTGATTAAATTAATCGATTATTTTTGTCCAATTTACGATTTAATTTTATCGTAGTTTTGTGTTTCATTAATCGATTAATTGTAAAATAATCGTAAAAATGTTTTCAAGAAATGGGACCTATGTAGTTGTCTAAAATCCATCAATCGAACATTCTTTTTTGCTAGCTGCGTCCTTTACTCGACCCGAGGTTCAAACAAATTCATTGTGCGCAGATGATCTTATGGAAACGGCTAGCGAGTGGTGGTCACTCGAATCAGTAGAAAATTAGTTCGATCTTTGAGCTCTTCATAAATCTCTTGTACCACAAGCAAAGGTAAAAAGATGATGATTTGGGTTACCTACAAGCTAAAATGACTTTTTACTTACAATTGTCAAGTTCTAGAGCTAAAGAGAATTCAGTATAACTTCAACGGACAAAACTTCCACCGAACCGTGACGTGACATAAGTTCCATGGAAGTTATGTCGTGAAATTACTTTCATCGATCGATTTTTGGTCCATGGAAGTAAAGTCTGACATTACTTCCACAGACCTGATTCATGGATATTATGTCAGACATAAGTTCCATGATAACTGTATATTAAATGAGCGGCTCACTGCACAAATTGATGAACTCCGCCTTTTAAAAAATCTTAAATTTTAGTGTAAAAGCTGGAAGTTCGGCGTAAATTAGGTATTTTCGCTTAAAACTTTTTTGAAAAATGATCAATGTTCCGAAATCCAGGACGATCTACATATGTATACGAGATTATTGTGTTTACCACTCCTTCCACGAGATAAAATAATGGATAGACGATTTTAGTAGCACACGCGATGAATTTCAATTGTTTTACATAATTGCAGCCAATTTTCGAATATTTTCGAAGCTGTTGGTTACAACCGGTGAGTGGAATCCTTATATTTTCGTGGAAATCTTCTGGAAGTTATGTCTGATCATAGTGGAAATTACGTCCGAAATAACTTCCACGGGCCCATGGATGATACATATGTCAGTTACCCGAAATAAAGCGGAATATAATCGACGCTTGGGAGGAAATGAAAACTGTTTATCCAAACCTTTGCGGACTTTCGTAAAAATACTGTCATTTAGTTGACACCTCGGTGATACAGCCACCGAGAAACGCAACCGCTTAACAACAAAAGCCTTTGTTTTTGCAAACATGGTTAAATAATATATAGTTATCGCCGCTAAAAATAATCGTTTTATTTTATTTAAGGCTGATTAACAAGATAATTCGAATTTTTTTATGGAACAGCGTTTCGTGAATATTTACACACTGTAAAAAAGTGCCTTTAAAAATTCGATTAAGCGATTATTTCCCAATAATTGCAATTTATTGCACTATTTTTTTTTCTTGGCCTGCGATTAATTTTATGATTAATTAATCGATTATTTTCAATTTTTTCCATCCTTAGTCGTGTTTCATACAATGTGGAAATTGTTGACAAATGTCCCATACGACAAACTTTTACTAAAGAAAATCTTTCATAAATTCAAAATACTAACAATAAATAATAGTAAGTAATTTTTGAGCAAAAAAAAAAACCGACTTGCAATTATCATATCAAAATTTAAGATTACCGTTAATGTACTTCGTGATCCAATGATCGGATCTAAACCAAATTAGTATGGGACCACCTCGGAGGTACTAACAAAAACAATGTTCAGACGAATTGATAGTCTCGCCCTTTTTTTGAACTCGGTTAAAAATGAAATAATGTGAGAATTTTGTGAACTAGTAAAATTCTCCGAAACTTTGAGAAAATCTTTAATCGAGGTGGCAGTAATAACACTACGGCAAAACCAACTTTTTTTTTGGGCATTGGACCAAACCAATATTTTTAAGACAGTTATTTCATCGTTTTTCGAAGTTGGCCTTCGAAGTTCGAAATAGGACCTTTGGTAAAAAATTATATTTAATTATTGCATGTAAATAACTAAAAACCTAAAAATATAGATGTAGTCCTCCTTTTGCTCTTATTTAAATGCTATATAACTTTTTTTGTGCAAACTTATATTACCGGTGCTATAAGGGGTCAAAGTTCAGGTCTTCGGAAAATTAAATTCCTTATATTGCAAACAATTTTGAACTGATTTTTAGAAATAATATCGTTGTAAAGGTGATTAAGAAAAAAATGTATATACCATATAAATAAGAGCAATAGACGGACCTCGTCTGTATTTTTACTTTGGTTGCTTTTTTTACATGCAATAATTTCTTACCAAAGGTTCGATTTCGAACTTCGAAGGCCCATATCTCGATTTCGGAGGCTAACTTCGAAAAACGGACAAATTACTTCTTTTTTTTACTTATGACTCAGTCTCTTAAAAAAGGTTGGTTTGGTCCAATACCCAGCCGAGTGCTGTACAGTGTAATTACCCTATCGAGGAAGACTAACAACTGATTGCGGCGTACAATGA
>NW_023458561.1:70740463-70748438 GCF_013731165.1 Rhagoletis pomonella | reverse complement strand
TTTTTAAAAAAAAAGGTATCAAGCTCTTAAAAAATCACCCTTTATATTGTTAAGAGCACTGCGAGCGCTAGCGTTATCTTCACCATGAACTCGTCAAACTTCGTTCGGCTAACTCATGATTTTGCACGTCAAGTATATGTAAAATAGTTTATTTGTGTTAATGGCATCATTTTAATTTTTATCGCTTCGACTTTTAAAGTAAGGCGAAAAATCTTTCATCACATTTTTAAAACACAAAACTTAAAACATTAAAACGGCTAAGCTTTTTACGCCAAACTTTTAATTCAGAAACTGCCAATAGAGAAAGGATTTATAACTCGTTCTTTTCTCTGTCGATGACAAATAAGGCAACATGAGTTTTGCCCACCTGCATCCCCCCTTCGATGCCTCTCAGTCATTTCTGAGCGAAGTATTCACCCAGTTTCTGATGGTGGCTTCGATTGCCGAAGGTGGGAGTGCTAAAACTGGTTGCGGACCGAGGAATGCCTAGTCTGAGCCAACTCTGGTCAAAGGATCAAATGTCTCATAACCAGGTGCTGCAGAGTGAGCTGGCACCCAGAGTAAAACAACCTCGTTATGTTCACCATCATATTTTAGTCGAGACTTGCATTGCCGAACTAGTTTGGCAGTACTTAAATAGAGGGCTGGTCACGTAAACTCCTTCCCCTCCACCTATGTTCTACCACGTAGTCCGTGGCTTTGAGTATTGCAATTCCCTCAGCCTGGAAGACCGAAACATATTCCCCTACAGAAAAGTGAAGCTTATCTCCATTAATCTCGAAAAACACCCGAGCTCATGACACAGAGTCAGTTTTTTGGTCACCAGTGAAGATTCGACAACGTGAGTCCGGTCTCAGCGATGGAATCAAACCAGCATTCAGTCTCAGGGAACTCAACATTATAGAATCTCTTGAACAAAGGTAATGGTGGTGTACTATCCCGTAGCATTAAAAAGACACCAAGTGCTTAAATATCTGCCGCCAGCAATTTTAAATAAAGAGGCTATAAAGCAACCATTTTGTTTCTTTACATCGAAACCAGATAAATTTTCGTGGACCCCCATTTACAACTCATGGACCCCTATATTTTTTTCACGTCACCGTGGACCCCTGGGGGCCTACCTGGACCACATTGGGAATCGCTGGTTTAAATGAACCAAGGCGAATTCCATGGTACAATTAGAAAAACTTTAGAAGAAATAAGTGAACAATCAAAATCTTTAAATTATTTACTAACCAAATGTTGTTTCCGCTTTTGCAAATTAAACAAGTTCTCTGCAAGAATTGCACAGACATATATGGTATATGGGGTATTGAAATATTTATCGCTTTTCCCTTGCAGTCAACCTTTTAGTGTGGGAAACAATGATGTTTTTCAAATAAGCCAGATAGGAATAAGTGCTCTCTGGGAAGACAATACCTGTACGAATTCTACCAAGGGCGAATTCATACAAAGTGGCGTTGTAACTAGAAAAGCCGAGTTGATTTTCCTTGGTACACAAATGTCAACATTTGGTTTTTCGCTTGAGTGAGCGATAAAGTGGGAGTAGGTATTTGTATTTTCTTTCCACTTTTTTGCGAGAAGAACCGAAGAAATTTGACATTCGTGTACCCAAAGCAAAAACAAAAAACCCAAGCCATTTAAATAAGGCAGAAGTGACAACTAGCTCAAACTCTCTTCTACCTAGTTGTAATGTCAAAAAAAAATGTAAATAAACAAATTAACCCTTTGTGGTGCGAGTGCTATCTTTTCGACACATTAGCATCATTTGAAACGCATCAGCATAAATACATACATATACGTATGTATGTATGTATACTAATTTTAAGAATTACTTCAATATTACCTTCACCTGTTTTTATTCGCCCAATGTTTTTGCGCGTTTAGTTACCTACTTATTTAAATATTTAGTTCTTAAACACATCCGGCACTTACAAAAAAAATGATTAAATGTTTTCTTAACTGCCCTTTAGTGAAAATTTGTTCAAGGAAGACTTGTAATGACTTAGCCTCGTTTAACTGGGAGATAAAATCCGCTATAGTATCTTCCATTGTCTTAATTTTTTTGTATTACAGTTTTGTATTTTTGTATTTCAGTTTTGAAACTACATTGTACGGAATCATTGCTGAAGAAAAAATTTAAATCGTGTTGGTAAACACATTCATGGAATACACATACTAGGAATGTTAGTTAGTTTAAGGTCTCGAAAATCCCGGGATTGTTGACAAATAATCCCGCGATTTTCGGGATTTGTAATTTGCACTGATGGCAATAATATAAACTCCTTTTGTTGACCAGTATTGCCCCATATTTCTTTTTTTATTTAATAATTAATATATAGTAAATAGTAAATTTTAAACATAAATATCAATATATTCGCGAAACCATGGGCCAAATATAGTAAAATTGCGTTTTTAGTTTTCACTCTGACGTTAGTAATTCAAAAATTATTTAAAAAATTGAGAGAAATGTGCCTAGAGAAGACGTATGGTTATCAAATTGAAGAGGAAATCCTGTAGAATTTAAACAGTTTCAAGTTTTTGGTGCAGGACTGGTAAGTAATTAAAATGTCCTTTTAAAATTTTGTCCTTGAAATTTCGCAATATTTGTTTTTGAAAAAATATATGTATGTCAAAGACTTATACAAACCAATTTACTTATTATTTATTTTATGGTAGGACAGATGGAAGCAATTTTTTCGATTTAAGTTGTTGAAAAGTAATGGATATCTCCATCCCGGGTCTAATCCCAGGATCCCGGGATTCTGATAACGGCGTTACGAAAATCCCGGGATCGGAAAAAGCTGAAAAATTAACATCCCTAACACATACGTACGTATGTATGTATGCACATATGTATATCAGTGTAAATCTAGGTCCTGACGTGCTTATGTGAGCATAATTTTTTAATAAATAATTTCCGTTAATTTAAATTCAGTTGAGTTTGACACTTTTCAGGATTTTGCCAGAAAAAATTCTTCTGACTAAATCTGACTACTTCGGACTGATGAGAGTCACTCTCGATGAGTGTTGCTCTCTCATTTTTGCTGTCATTTCCGAGTTAAGGAACGCTTTTTGGACTAAATCTGATTACTTCGGACTTTTTCTGACTATTTCTGGGAGATAAGGAACGCTCCTATTGTTGGCAAACGCCAGACTGCCTCTCTCAATGGTTTTACCTTGTTATGTTTTTATCATGTATATATGTATCTATAAATGGATGTGGTCGAAATACAAAAAAATTCACACAATTCAAACCTATCTCACAGCACGCAATTCAATTTTTAATGAAAAACAGAAAATGCCAACTTGAAAAGGGTTAAAAGTTATTCATCATTTGACATTATAGTCGGTGTTCCAAACAGAGAAATGTCAAAATCACTTCTACCTTAAGCGCCACGGAGACGATCAAATATCTTTATCGACGCTTTAAGTGTATTGGTGCCGTCGGCTTTTGTCGGCTACACTTGATGAAAATCAAAAAATTTTGATATTTGAATTTGATGATTGTTTATTTGACCGTCTCGTGTTGTGCTTGACAAAAAAACAAGCTCACTTGCCTTCTGGTCGTCATGGTGAGCAAGTGCGAGTAAATTGATATTAATTTATAGTATATAACATATAAAATTATGCCATAAATGATATAAAAATTAACAATAAATACACATCCGATGACAACATGCACACAAACGCACAAATGCATATTCACAATACAAAGTGCTGATTGACGCGTTTATTGGAACGTTTGCGAGCAGCAAGACACGAGAGCGAACCTCACTCGCGCATACGCAATGCTTGACATATTTATTTGATTGTCTCCGTGGTGCTCTATTTAATATGCCTTTTTGCTGCTACTTTTTGGTTGTAAGACCTTAAATGACTAGGACACACTTTTCTCAGACACAAACGGCAAACAATTACGAATGTATGTAAGTATGTGGTCGGCGAAAATTTCGAATTTTTTTACATACCTCCCAAGCCTTGACTACACTTACATTGGGCCAAAAATTGTAATTAAGCCTTGTCTCTGGCATGGACGGTACGCAAATGTCTGGACAAAATATCCTTCCGGGCGTATCTATGCGAACAAATCCTACAGGAAAAACGCTTCGCTTGGCCAGTCCCACACGCACTTTCCAAATGTCGTTGCATGGTGGATACTCGGGAGTAAAGTTTTCCGCAGTGAGGGCAGACCGAGACCGTCAAGCCTTGATTACCCGCAGACGCACTGAAATTGTTCTCTATGTACATATATGTATGTACATATGTAATTCTTATAAGTCGTTACCTCAATATTTTACCAGCTGTCGTGAAACGACTAGGAAAAACGCATGGAACAGAGCCAGCGGGACGTGAAGCAAACGGATCTATTTTTGATATGTGAAAGCAATAAAATTCATTTTTAAATACTTTACATAGCAGGGAAACCAGAAAGAGCCGATATTTCGTACGCCAAAGAAAGAATTCATTTTTATTATGGGTTGATTATGGATAGCAACGCAACAACATCAGTTGAGTTGCCGACCGACAACGCCACTGACATAAAAATATGAATTTTGGAAACCAGCAATCAAAACTTCAGTGTAAGCAAAAACTGAAGAAACCGTTGAAAAAAAATAAATAATTTTCTCAATCAAAATTTCCTCGGCATGCACGAACATGCAGTTGCCGTTACACTACCAACTAACGTTTCCAGATGACGGCTGCTAGTTGCAATTTGTAATACCATTTCAGGAAAATAGCAACGTAACTGAAGTTCGGTTGCTATCCGAAATTGACCCGTTAAATAAAGTGGAAATTACGAAATCAAAAAAGTACTAAAGTAATGGGCTTGACTTGACTAACAATCGAATGCCATAAAACGGAGCATACGACACGACTTGTTTTACAACTTTTATTTTATTTATTACAATGACAAGAGTTAACGGAATCAATTATTGGATTTTCGAACTCATTCAACACAATTCAAATCGCTCCACAAAAAAAAACTACGTATTCTCACGATGCAAACCTCAGTGGCTCCTTAGACTTAGATGCTCCCTTGGCCCCCCTTTTGTACACATTTGGCATGAACCGTGCGCATGTGACGCGATAAAGTATCACTGCGGGCATATTTGTTGCTACACATCCCACACAAATACCGCTTCACTTTGCCAGAAGCACAGCCGCTTTTTAAATGACGCTGCATGGTGGAAACGTGCGAGTAGACTTTGCCGCAGTGTGGACAAGTCGGCAGGGCATCGCTGCCCGTAAAGGGACTGCAATTGTTTTGCTATAGTTATTCAAGAGTCTTTAGTTAGTAGTTCATTCTAAAATGTTATTACCTAGATTTGGTAGCAGTGACGTCACGGAAACTATTCAAGCTGCATGCAACATCGAAAATCGGATGAAGTACATCTGCGGATCATAAGGGGGTTTTGTTAAGTTTAGGAAGTTTGTCAAAGTTATTCATTTCAAACGCCTGACTATCTATATAGCAAGGAAAACCACAAAGAGCCGATTTTTTGTTAGCCAAAGACCGAGACGGAAGCAAAAACAAACAAACAAAAAAGAAAAAAAAAACTTCGCATGCGTTCTATGTAGCTAAAACCGAGTAAAAGATGTCAAAATTGCATTCACACTATTCATTTTTGAGTGTAGCTATTAATAACATTTGAAAAGATATAAAATAAAAATTATGTTTGCAGTTAGAACTTTTTTTTTTTTGTTGCACAGCATCACTTCTAGCAAACTAGCAAACACTTCCATTAATCAACCTTAAGGAGGTTGCAGTGGCATTATGTAAGACTTCCAATTTGCTTCGGTAAAATTCCCAAAGCCTCTAAAACTAGTAGTTCGGAAATTATATTGAACCCGGTAGAATTAACTTATTATTTTAAATTTACTGGCAGTATCCGACCGAATGTTCGGCCCGTTTGCTCAGATTCGGGAAATTTATTGGTGCTGCCGACGAGTTATATGAGCGGAAAAGGAGTTACAACGTCAAAGTTAAGTGAAAATGAGAGCCCAACAGATAACTGTTATTTTTTTTTTTACTCTCACAAAAATAGCTTGAAAAAATGTTGAAAAATTAATTATTAAAAGAATGATTGTTTTCTAAAAATTGCAAAGCAGAAAAAATACCGTTGATATTAGACACAATTGAGAGATAGAAATATGAATTAAAAAAAAAAAAAAAAAAAAAAAAATCGAATTGCCGCTTTCAAATTTTGATTGCGGCTTCAAATGGCACAATGACCGTTGGCTATTAGAATTGATGCTGGTCGGACCAGTAGTGGAGTTCGGTCAACCGCTACGCTAAATTTTCGTCACCAAAATGAAAAGTGGAAAGTGGAAAAGTAACAGCTGCAATATGTAATCAGCCATTATTACGACTTCTTGGTTGTTGTTACGATTGGTGTTGTGAAAATGTAAAATTCCCAAAGGATGTTTCAATGTTTCGCAACTCTTCATAAACAAACAGTTTCAATACCGCAGTTGGAACAGTATCCAAATATTATATTGGTACGTTTTGGAAGTCAGGGCTCGAATCGTCACATACGATATCGAACTACTCGTTACGTAAAAACGCATTTTTCGCATTATGACATACGTGAACGTACTCTTTGTCCCTTTCAGCTTATACTGCCTGACGTATCACGTAATTTTCTTTCGTATCGTTTTCATTCCGTGAACGGATGTTACGATTATAAGTAGCTACATACGTCAATCTTTAAATTTTTTTCGAGCAAACGGCTTTGTCATGCATGGCTTTGTCCTGATCTGAGCCCGTCCAATGTTTTCTTAATTACTACCCAGAAGATAATTTAGGTAGGCCTTCTTAAAGGGATTACCCAAGTAGAGCAGAAAATAAGTGTTTTCCTCTGTGAGCTAGAAGGGCTTTTTCTTTTCAAACTTATGCGAATGTATTTATAAAAGTGTTTGCTGTTTGGTTGAATTTCAATGACCATTTTAAATTGCAATAAAATATATTTGATATGAAGCTTAAAAACACATTTATGTATATATATATATACGTTAAAGAGGGTTGATTTTTATGAATTAAAGAAGCAGAGCAGCTTTAGAACTCCTCTAAAAGGCCTGCTGAAAGCAGACGGCCTTCAATTTGTGCCACTCCATAAAAAAATAGAAGTGGGAAAATAAGGCAAGAAGTCCTTTCGAAGCGTTTTTGGCTCCTGTATTAAAAACTTTAGCTTTCGGTTTGTAATCTGTTTCCCAGCGTTAAATACTGAGCGGATCATTTCAGAACGTAACCCTTCTTCTTACCGTTTTTCAGGCAGGCTGTAGGTGTGTTTTTTTGGTTCAGTGTGTGCAGTTGCAACAATGTTGCCATTTTTCATCAGTACGGCAGTAATGCCGCTTTGATTACGTGCCTCGAACAGGCCCATATTCATGAAAGGAATTGGAGGTTCTGTTATACACTGGTGGCAGAAATAATAGACCTGTCCTATTTTGGCCAGTTTTGGGTGTATATTTTTTTTTTTTTTTACTTATTTAATGTATAATTTTTTTTTGTAAAAGTCTAGCTCATTATATAATAAACTGCATTTAAATACGCATTTTAAACTTTGTACAATTATAAAAATTCAACAAAATTTTGCCAAAATTTCACACTTTATTCAGAATTTTTAGAAAGAATTTAGGTATTCAATTTCATATGTAGAGTCAAAAGTTACCGTTGATTTTTTATCACATTTGCCTCCTTGGCGATGTACCCGCTAAGCGTTTTTGGCCGCATTTGCTTCCTTATAACGTATAAACACAATTTATTTTTATATGAAAACGAATCGGAACACCTTCGACAAAAAATGATCAAAATTCAAGAGTACTTTGTAGACACTTGAAACTTGCACTTTATCATACCAATACTTAATGGGCTATAAAATCGCAGTTAAAATTTTTGTAAACATTCTGAATAAAAAGTTTGAAATTTTGGTGAAAACTTGTTGAATTTTTGTACAAACCTTAAAATGCA
>NW_023458561.1:70688004-70740363 GCF_013731165.1 Rhagoletis pomonella | reverse complement strand
ATTTCATTGTCAACAAAAAACGCACCGGGTTTTGTAGCGGTAAAACAAAAAAAATGTCGAAAATCTCCCGGTCCTGTGGAATATGATGGCGCTGTTACCAGGGACAACGTTCAAAGTCCTGCATACAGTGACATTTCAGATGACTCAACACCAGTTGGAGAACAGGATATCTTAGGTAGTTGACTGCTCTAAATGCTAGATAGCTTGCAAGCGCTTTATTTTATTTATTTTTATATCCTTTCAGATAAGTCACATCCTAAGCATTTAGATTTACCAACCAAAAAGCCATCTGATCTTGGTGCTGTGGGTATCGGAAGTGGATCGCAAGCAATTCCACCATTGGGTGGATATGGAATGTATCAATTTTATCAGCAGCAGCAATATTTGGTGCCCCCTCCTTCTTCCGATCAGCAACCTTCGCAGAATCCTAAGCAAGGATTGCTGCCTTCCACTCTCGTACAGGCACCATTAACGCTTCCCTCTTCGCAGTCCCAACAACAAAGCTCGATGCAATCATCGCTTCTTATGCAGCAGCAGCAGCAGCAGCAACAACAACACCAACAACAGCAACAGCAATCGCCTTTATTGGCAGACTATAACAAAAGCAAAGATCCGCCGTTAGACTTGATTTCAAAGTCATCGCAGCAACAGCAACAAGTTGTTGGACATCAACCACAAATGCAGAGCCAAGATGGTGCTGGCAATCAAAAGGACAACAACACTTCGGGCCAACCCCCACAGGCATCAGCAAATTTGGGCAACGTTGGGCCACCGAATAATGGCTTGCCACCAGGCATGGGAGCTATGCAATCGTTAGGATCATCAGGCGTTGGACCAGGCAGCTTGCCAACACCGTCGCCTGCTAAACCGTTATCCCACTTTTACCCCTTTAAGTAAGAACTAATAAGAAAATACGATTTAATCCAATAATAATTTTTCATTCAACCTTTTAGTTACATGGCCCCAGGTTATCCTTACAATGTAGAACCCAATTACGGGCCTGTGTCAATAGTGGCGTCCGATGACGCCGTAAAATTGGGAAACCATGGAAACTTACCAAGCTCACAACCACAAAACACAGGTCCTCCGCATTCGAGTGCGAGCGTCGTTAAAGATGAGCGTTTAAAGGAAAGTCCCAGTCCCCATGAATGTTCTAAACAAATGCCTCAGCAGCAACAAGTAAGTTGAATTTGTATAACAGCCAAGATCTGTAGGGGTTGCAAAGTCGAAAGCGTCTTTAGGTACTGCTAAACTGCAGTAGGGTTTTATTTCATTTTGGCGTTAATATGTTGTGGTCTGTTAGGCCTCTAACGGTAGTTAATACAGACACACCGACAATAAATAAAGACACATACGATGAACATACGAGTAGTGCTCTAAATTTGAAGATTCGACAACTGGTCAACCTACACTAGCGAAAAAAGTGGGAAGTGGGAAGTGAATTCGTAGAACTTCATCATGGTGCGAGTGAGCTTCGGTTAACCGTAATATCCTGGATAAGGCCAAACCGCGAGTTATCAGAAGCTGCACAAACTGCCAAAAACAGTACGACTACTACTTTCACCAACGGTGAAGTTGGGTAGCTATTGCCAAGACAAACGCTTCCAAATTCATTGGCCTGCCAGAATATTCATGCTGATGCAGAAAGAAATCGGTTATCAGGTCCTCAGCCAGTTGATGACCACTGTCGTCATTCATGATTTGTGGAAATAGGCGGGCAAGCCTGTAAAAAAATGGGAGTGCCATCGGCGAATTATCTGAGTGATTGACAGTCATCAGTCCGCTTTCAAGATCAAACCTCGAAATTAGGAAGAATTGAACAGGGGGTCCAACCGGGTAGTATCCTATCCCCACAATCAATCAACTTCTACACCTCGAAGCTCAATATTGGCGGTCGACAATGGCTTTGATGATGACTTGTGAAATGAAATTATCTGCACGGAACCTTTACCTTAAACAATCGCCACCTTTATCCACCCTTGTCGCGTGAATGCTGCCATCGCAGTTCAACCACCGCCAACCACATACCAATACATACAGTTCATTCTCTAACAAAACTGATATAAACCCAAGTTGTAAACTTATTAAAAGATTACAAAAAATGCAATAAATTTTCACCTCTAAACTATGTACTAAAAAATTCTAACACTTCTGAGAAAAAAGTTTGAAATTTGGCTGAAAATTTGTTGCATTTTTTGTACTATTTTACAAAGCTTTAAGTTTGGGTTTATATGAGTTTTGTTAGAGAATGAACTGAATTTTAATTGAAAATTCTTAAAAATAAATAATTACTGTATCAATGTTTTGCTTAATCTTACCATTTTTCCGCTCGTGTATACTCTACGAAATCATAAAAGAAATTACAGAAATCTAAAAAACTTCTACGCGCAACCGATTGCAAGAAAGACACGTTCTTTTTTAAAGTGGAATCTGTTGCTCAACGGCGCCACACACATGAAAATCTGTTAAAATTTCAACCAATAGCCTTGTCTGTGGCTCATTTTAAACCCAGTCAGCTCACACCGCTGGCACTACTCGCTAGGATTTAGTACAATAAACTTAATTTGATATCTTGAGATTATTAAAACTTACTATGAAAATAAGTTTTAACTGAAATACTGGTACTTTTTTTTAGATGGTTTCGTCAAAACTCATCAAAAGCGAACCAATGGCAAAGCAGGAGATAAAGCAAGAACACAATCCTAATGCTCAATCTCAACAGCAACAACAACAACCGCCCCAGCAACAACAACAACAACAACAACCCCAGCAACCGCACGCATTACATCCGAAAGACTTACAAGGATTGGGAACATATCCAAATATATATCAACGGCATCCAATGTCTTTAGCCGCCCAACAGCACTTATCTCGCGAGGAAGAATTAAGAAGGTGAAAAAATTCAGAATATATGTATTATATGGAAATTACATTGGGTTTTATAACTTCTTGCCTCTTCAGATATTACATTCTTTCAGACGAACAGCGACGACAAAATGCCGTTGCCGCTTTACGAGCAGTTCAAGCGCAGAATCCTTCCAACAACGGGCCACCTGGATCTCTGCAAAATCAAGTGCTGACGCAACATAAGGAAGATACCACCTCTTCAGCACAGCACCAACAACAGATGGCAATGGTGCAACAACAGCAGCAACATCAACAGTCTCAAAAATCGAAATCGCAGTCTTGCTCCACCAGTTCTAATGTGAATGCAGGTAGTGGCAAAGCAACAAATTTGACGAAAGAGGTGTCTAAACAAAAACAAGAAGAAGACGTGAAAATCAAACAGGAGGGACAGAAACCAACAATGGAAACTCAAGGACCACCACCCCCACCCACATCACAATACTTTCTACATCCTTCCTATATTGCGCCAGCACCCTTTAGCTTCGATCCGAATCATCCCATGTACCGCAATGTATTAATGTCAGCAGCTGGGCCGTACAATACTGCGCCCTACCACCTGCCCATACCTAGATATCATGCGCCTGAGGATTTGTCACGAAACACCGGAACAAAAGCGTTGGACGCACTTCACCATGCAGCCAGTCAATATTACACCACACACAAAATACACGAATTAAGTGAGCGTGCATTGAAATCGCCCACAAGCGGTAGCAATAGTGGCCTTGGGGGTGCGGTCAAAGTCAGCGTATCTAGTCCAAACGTGGGCATACAGCAACAGCAGCAGCAGCAGCAGGCCATGAATTCCGGCGGTGTAACTGGCCCGGGCAGTGGCCCAAATGCCGGACAAAATGCGCCCAATAGCGGTAGCCACTTATCTGGCGCAAATCAGTCTTCTGGTGGCAGCGGAATTCCGCTAAATCTACAGCCTCCGCCGACTGGAATGAGTGGTCCTACAAATAAATCTGATGTACTAAACCAAAAGGTGTTGAGTGGTCCGGGAAGTCAGGGCGGCAATTTAACAGGAGGCCCTCTTAGTATCGACTCACATAAGCAACAGAGTGGCACAAGTGGACCGAACAGCGGCGGTAATATCGGCGGTGGTGGCGCTCCTGGGCCAAATGGCGCCACCACAGATTCACGCAGCCCACCGCCGCAGCGGCATGTACACACCCACCACCACACTCACGTCGGCCTGGGTTACCCGATGTACACAGCACCCTATGGTGGTAAGTTTTATTGAAACATCTACAAATAGTAATTAATGGATGTAAATAATTACAATTTAGCTGCAGTATTGGCAAGTCAGCAAGCTGCTGCCGTAGCTGTGATAAACCCTTTCCCTCCTGGACCAACCAAATGAGAAACACAGAATGAGAAGAATTCATACAACATGAAAACATAATGAATTTATGTTCAGAAAATCGCAAACCTATTGCAAGTGAATTCATGGAATTTATCTTATAACAACTATTTACTGTAAGATAAGTCCAACATGAATCAAAATTACCGAAATATTAATCACTGCGAACGCGAGAAGCAAAGAAACCCAACTAACATGGTAGTATAGAATTGTATTTTAAGGATTTAAGGAACCTGCGAATTAACATTATCGGCATGCGTTTGAGATGTATTGTAGTGATTGTCTGATTAATTACTTATAGCCTTCAACTGGAAGGAAGGAATGTGTTTATGCTACAGCTGTTGCAACAACAATGTAATGTATTTATAACAGTACAAGAAGGTCCAGTAGACAACAGGCAAGTAGTGATAATCGGTCGGCAGGGGCAGGGTGGGGCGCAAGGTGTGAATTCGTTAACTAATTTAAAACAGTTTAATGGCATAGGTTGCATTATCAATTGAAATTGAAGAATGCTGCTCTTAAGTAACTAATAGTATCATAAAATCTAATTGCAATTAAAAGAGTTAATATGAAAATCAGAGATCACAAATAACAGTTAACCCCCGAGAAAAATACTCTTTACAGTGCGATGCGCATTCTTTTATTTTACAGTTGACAACTGGCATTTATTTTCGCAATTGCAATTTTATCTCTCGCCTGGTGAGATTTATAAATGCGATACATTTTCAGTGGTCACGTTTTAATTATTTGCAAAGGCAAATAAATTTCGGTTGTGCAATATGGCCGACATTGTGGACTAATATTCGCCCTTTCGATGATTTACTTACTATTTTGTGCAAAAATTCCGACTCATTTTGCTGGTTCTTTATTAAGTGAAAGTAAATGTATTGATTTAAATTAAATGCTTCTGAACTATTCGAGTTTTCTCGAGACCTCATGAGTTTATCGGGCCCGCTCAGGATTTTCGGGAACTTATGGGAATTTTTCAGGCTTTCGGATTTTTTCGTTATTTTTGGAAACCTTTTCCGGATGCTTTATTTTTCATGCTGTTGACTGTGTAAATGCAGTTCCAAAAGAAACCCATTCCCAATACCTTTTTAGTGCCAAGATGATTTCAAGGTTGAAGGAGGAACACGCTACACACAAAATACACAAATTTTCCAAATATTTCAATTTGATGTTCGACAAAACAAACCATTCGCCAACGGTAATAGAAAATCATTGTCCACTCACCAAGTCGTGCGAATGGAAAAAATCCTTTCGACCCGCGAAGAATTTTGTGAATACTTGAACGTGATAAGCGTTATTTGTGAACTCTGATAAAAATACATATTTACTACCTATATAAAAGGATGCAAATTTGCGATAAATCTCTGAAATCAAGAAGTTTGATAATTAGATATAAATATTAACAAAAAACACTAAACATATACCTATATACATATATAAAAAAAAATCTAGAACAATGTAATTTAATTATTTCACAGTTATCGATATAACTTTTAAAATAAGCCAACGCATATGGGCATTCCTTTAGATATCAAATTAATCCTGCTCAACCGGAAGATGGATTTAAACGAAAACAGAAACGAAATACGCGCATTTGTTGAGCAGATCCCCAAGGCGGCTAAAGTCAATTTAAATTATAACCTCGTACTCAATTTATCAAAGAAAAGTTTTACACTGCTTGCGTTTACACCATCTTCACCTCTCGCAAATAAAAAAAAAAAAAAATCGGAACCTAAGTGTTTGTTTTTTAAATTCCGCCCATCGAATCCTCGAATACAAAAAACTGCAAAACTTGTTTACGCCATCTTAACTTTTTTGTCCCGATTGATTGATTTGCGATGTATTTCATGTTGCATTTGGTTTGAATTTATTCTTATTGCTTTTTTGCCACTACACAAAAAGAAGCTATATTTGAATTTGTATTATCTACTTACGTATGTAGTCAAGTGTGTAGCTAAGGGTTTGCAAATCATATTTTCGCTTAGCGATGGAAACATCCTCAATTATGCGATCACTGAATACAAAAACACCCAAATATTTGACTAAAAGTACTCATAGCTGTATATTAATACAGATATAGGATATACTATACATATTATAGAAAACCTTTACTCGTTTTAGAGCTTATACATAAATTGATATGCGATAGTTTAGATTTACCTGTGTATGTATACATATGTATATATGTGTATGTGTAGCTGCTCTATATTTTGTATTTTATATTTTTTATTTTTTGCATAAATGTTATTTTTCAAAAACCCTGTGTATTATAAATACTAACTAAGAGATGCTACACAACGGGGCAAGAGCATAGGGCCTATTTAAAATGATAAAACTTATTGAGAGTACATAACAGTAACATAAATCAATGTTTTCCATAAAACAAAGGTTTACATTGTTTTTGGTGCCTAACACCGGTCTTTCTCACCTGCTTTCATTTACCAAATGAAGTGTCAGTGATTTTAAATACACTAACATTTTTGAATTCTTTTTTTTTTTTTTTTTGTAATTAGTCTCCACAACACTCTCATACCAATGCTTATAAATGTATAATATATTACTATAAGGACACATTCTACAATTTAGAAATCTAACTCGATTTGTGTAGTGAATAAATGTTAAGATAAAAATATATATTCTACGGAAATTATCCGCATATTGTATGAACATACACATATGTCTAACTAAACATTAAGTTATTGTGAAAGAGTTCAAGCACATTTATGGACCTAAATTTTAAGCATAAACAATACCCTAAGATTCGTTATACATGTTAATCAAAGCGACGGACAGAAGAAAAGGGCTTCAAACGCTAAAGTAATATAGGAGTATAGTTTTCAACAAAAAAAAAAGAACAAAAACAAAAAAATTAATAAACGTATTTATTTAAGCAAAAAATATAATTACATAAAAAGAACCCACAATTCTGCGACAGTTCATTGATAAGTAAATCAATAATGGTAGAACATAAGTAACACTACATATACATTAATGCAAAACAAAAACAAAATATATATATATAAAAGAAATAAATTTTTTATTATAGTCAAAAATCTACAGTTTTTCCTCTTTTTTTACGTTTTAAGTACAATTACGACCAACAGCAATACTAGAAGAATGCAAATCTGTCTATTAGGGCAGTACCGATTCCCAAAAAAAGACTGTGTTTTAATTTGTGGGCGCCCAAAATGATTGTTTAACAAATTTGCATGTGGTATAAGGGAAGGCTTAAAACTATTTCTCTGATTTGCCCATATATTAGATACATCTTATACTTAGATATGTATGAAACGTCTTATACAGTGTCGGACAAAATATTTGCAACTGGAACACAGCCTTAGAACTTCTTTCTTTTACATAAGAGAGAGAACTTATGTATGTATTTTAGTAACTTGTGTTAAATCTCTCTTCGGCTATACTATCTAGCACTAAAAATACATATTTAACCTTAATTGGGCTCCCCTAGCATTTAGTTCTTTTTGCGTCGTTTTTGCCCAAAATTTTTGGGTGAAACACAACTTTTCGCAGTAATTGTACTTCTAATGCAGTTTAATTTAAAACGAAACAAAAAGAAACAAACTTGAAAAATATCGCCAAAATTTATATGTACAATATACATATGTATGTATTAGACTAATTCAAAAAAATCGACTCTTCAATGCCTCAAAAGATGCCTATTAAAAGCGCAACCCTCGATATAAAGTTTAAAAGGTCCCGCATCGCGGATATCTATCTATTTTCCATATAAAGTACTTATAAAAAGTTGTTTTTAACTTTGGAATATGTTTTCTCGGCCATGAATTATCAAACTAAAAAATGTGATAAATATTTTTGTAGAAAATTAGACGCTCTACGAAAAAAATGTCTCTTTTTCATATCCATGAATTTTATTTTTTTTGGTATTTTTTATAATTTGTGTCATTTAAAAAAAACAACAAACTTAACAAAAAAATATAAAAACGTTGAAGAAAATTGAAGCAAGAATGATAGATATATATAGCGAGAATGTCAGTTTGGCAGAATAAAACATAACCAAAGATCATAGAAAACAAGGATGCTGGCTATGTTTACGGCTACCTTATATTCTATTTTCTTTGAGATAAAGAGATTGCTGCCACGTTTGTCCCAAAAATAGTTTTTGGGCCAGAGTAAAAAGAGACTCCAATTAATCGGGATTTAATCGCTACAAGTGTGAGAAATCGGGAGATCAATTCATACGTACATTTAATTTAAAATGGCCCCTATTATGAGTTGAATTCGATCCTCGATTTTCTTTCACAAGTAAAACCAGCCTTTCGAGCTTGTGGTTAGTATTCACGACGTTAGAACGGCATGAAATTAATAAATAAATTTGCAAATTAGTGTGTAGCTGCCAAAAAGTAAGAAAACAAATGCAAAATCATAAATTTTTCACAATTTTCTAACACTTCGCTACACCAACGAAAGCAAAATTCTGTTCGACAGACAATTCGATACTCAACGAACATTTCGACTCGCTTACATCGCTCATAATACAAATTTCACTTTCGATCTTCGATAGCCAGCGGGTAGTTGGGGTAGTTTTCTTATACACATGGTAGAAGTTATAGTTACTATTTCGGAGGTAACAACTTCTCCTCATCAGACTTCATCATCGAGTTCACTGGGACTTGAACTCACAACCCCGGCGTTCGAAGCCAGTGGTATTACCCACTGAGTTAAGTTCGCCATGTAAACTGTTGTGGTTGCTTTTTCCACTTTTTCATTTTTACAACCCAACTACAATCAGAGGCAAAGACTTTGTTGCTATTTAGACTTGATCATGTGGATGTTGTTGAATAAAAATCAAAATAAAGATTTTATCAACGGAATAAAAAAATCCGATTTTTGGAGGCATTTTAAAATCGGTCTAGCTCAAGTAATAAATCTTATTTTTACTGAAATATTTTGGGGAAGTCTTATATCTTTTTATAATTCCGGTGGAAAACCCGCAGCTTTTATTGGTGATGCACCCTAATGTACATATGAACATATCGTCACGTGAAATGAGAAAAACGTAACAACATCGTAAATGAAATGGGAAAAGTGGTGACAAATATTTAAATTTTTTTTTTTCATAAAGTTATGCGGGGATAAATCAAAAAGTGAACTTTGAATTTTTTATTAGTTATGACTTTTTGCGTATCAACGATGATGTTTGTTGCATCTTTTTGCATTACAGGTGACGATATGTACATAGATATCTTTTCCTCCATTTAAGCCCCGTGTGTATTGAGACTGAACTGTCATCAAGGGCTGCAAGTTTACTTTTTAAATTCAATTAATTGTTCTGACAAACGATATACAAGGTCAACATTAACATCATCGATGACAGTTAGGTCTAAGGTCGATTTTTATAAAGAGATAGGTCATATTGAATATAAGCCCTCGATATGTTGTTCAATTACTTTTGCGATTTATTTTTTTTTTTGAGTAAAATTGTGTCCGCATAATTTTTTTCTATATTCTCCACACTTCTAATCGCATTCGAAACTAGGTATATCAGTTTAAGTTATAAGGTGCAATTCTTGCCCCAAGGTTCAAAAACTGAGATGCTAACAATTTTGGCAGGGCTTTACAAAATTTTAAAAGTATTACAGAGGAAGATGTGTGAACAAGCTCAGAAGATGAAGAAGTACCTAGGGATGACTACGATTTCTGGGAACACCACAAACAGCTTGCCATCGGTCAATGAAGAAAAAGTCTGCGAAATGTGGCGAAGTGTCCTTTTATTTATCCAGCCCGGTATTCTGCCTGAAATCTATTAGAATGGGAGGAGCTGAAAACTGTACTGTGGTTCACTGTGTATTATTTTGGCCATACATCGTGATACGGTCTAATGTACATTTTGTACATTTACATACATACATACATGTATGTAGGTAAATTCATATACATAGGTATGTAAATTTGCGCATTTGAAAGCTCTTCTACTCTGTGATCAATATGAAATTGTTGGCCACGAAATTCGACGACGAGTAGAAAAAAGTAGCGCATCTGCAGTACCTGTTTAGCAAGAACAGAGATTTCCATATGATATGGACCTAACTGGATTCTATTTGGTTAAATTCCTAAAGCTCAACTGTTTTCAACTTTCTAAATTTAAAATAAGTTTCTCTTTACTTTTGCCACCCTGAGCTTCGGCTATAATCCCAAGAGAGAGTGGCATGCGCGTCATCTTTTATATGTATGCAATATTGTATGTGCATACACACACACACACACATCCATACAAACGAACATTTTATATCGGCTTGTACATATGTATGTATGTATGTGCATTCATGAGTATGATCACTCACAGCAGCAGGGAACTTATTGGTAAAAGCGCTATCGTCCAACATTGGGCCAACTCCACACAACAGTGCTAAGCAAGCGAGAAGTGTTGTTGGGAATTTCCAATTTTTCTCTTTCCGGTTTTCGGTTATTGCAGCGGCTGCTGCTATTCGTGCCAATTGATTTTTTATAATGTCCACCATACACACTTTATTTACCCTATTACGTACATATCAATATATACGTACGTAGTATAAATGTATGTATGTACCTACATCCATGCAAGCGAATCGTAGCAACGCACATACACACGTACCTACATACCAGTGTACTGCAGCAAGCTATAGCTTACATTTCCAGCTGCTTGAAAGCTTAGATGTATTCATTGGGCTTGGTTCGCAACAAGCAAGTAAATGCTTGGCTTGCTAGTTGGATTTCAACTCATACGCGCACTTGATTTACTTCAAACATATCTATTAGCGAAACAAAAACACACTAAGTAACTAACACATAACAATACCCTTTGGCTATGTATTTACAAGAGCTGCTGCTGTATTCAAACCTGTTCGATTCAAGCTACTGCCGTATTAATTGGCGTTCAAGCTATGAGTTGAATTGGCTTGGTTGAAACAAGTGTGCATCATACTTGCGCTTGTATTTTTTTCCAGTAGCTTGAAAATGTAAATGAATCGGCTTGTGCAGTACACTGTTACGTACATATCTACATAGCAATTTCCAAACTGCTCCATTCATATTAGGTTGCGTTCCGAAATGCATCAGAAATGAATCAAATCAGTCTCTTTTATTTCTGAACTATAATTGATAAAAATGTCAACCGTGATTATACGCCCAATTGGAACTTAGCTGCGTAAATAAGACATTTCTATCAATTTAGAAATAATAAGATACTTACTTATGCTTTCGCTTGATGCATTTTGGAACGCACCCTTACTCTACTACATTGGTATTCATAAGAAGTGTTCAATTTTTAATCCGAAAGAGGAATTCAGTTTAAATTTATAAATACATACATATGGATAGTATATGTACTTATACATATGTATGTATGTAGATATCCTGCAGC
Organism: Rhagoletis pomonella; assembly: GCF_013731165.1. Lineage (NCBI taxonomy): Eukaryota > Metazoa > Arthropoda > Insecta > Diptera > Tephritidae > Rhagoletis > Rhagoletis pomonella. The sequence goes on along the minus strand of NW_023458561.1, from coordinate 70,728,709 downwards.
AATAAGGCGGCCAATTTTCCGCCTGATTCAAAGTGATCATTTGAACACACATTTACATGCGTGCCTGTAGCTCAGTGCGCAGAGACGCTTGCCACTATTTGTTAGCTTTCAGGATGGTCCGGGTTCAAATGCCGTCAGAAGCAACATGGTTATAATAAGAAAAAAAAATTTTATTTTTGTGTATTCGAATTATGAAAAAGCATCTGCGAAGTGCCGAACGCAATCTTACTCCAACGAAACAAATCTCCGAAACTGAACTAGTCGAGGACTATCTTACGTTCAGTGTTGATTGGACCGGTCCTTTTCCAATGGCACGCCCAATGCTAAAAATGGCAGTTGAAACCATTGGCAGGGGAATTATGAGGGACTAGTGCTGGTAACAATACGGACTATCTGAGGGCTAACCTAGGGCGAGTCTGAATTGCTGCAGGGTATATCCTAAATCAATACTTACATATGTACATATGTACATATGCAAATGTTGTATATGGAGGATTAAAAAGTTCTACCAAAATATTAAGCGGGAAATTTTACTACGGGTCAACGCAGATGCAGTGCTTTATTCGATTTCAATTGAGAATTAATATACATATGTATGTGCAACATATGTACATATACATTGATTTCAAAAATACATATCGTCCCCCTTATGCAAATTTACTAATTTTGAGTTATTGGGTTGACTTGATTAACCTTTGCATGTTCGCTTGGATGTCCAAACCTCAAGGTACCATGCTACTACACGGAAAACAAAATATTGTGCAATGTCAATTATGTACCCCACTCAACTGATTAAATTAAAGACCAATACTAGATCTTTGATGTTTTTTCCTTATATGTAATTGTATTCATTAACTCTATAAAAAGAATATAAAAAACTTTACAAATATAATTTAGTTTATAACAAGATAATTTAATTGTACCATTATGTTGAAACTTTCATAGAAAATATTTATAAATATGTGAAAAGAAACAATTTTTAGGTTATCGATTATTTGGAAAAAAAAAGTTTGAAATATAATTTTATTTGTTGGTATTGAATTTTATTGCTATTGCACAATTTTATTTGTTTTACGCTTTGCGGCATAGATTTTACCGAAATTTAGTAGACAAATTTGTATTATTTCCCCCTATTCGTGTTTTATTTTTTTTTTAAGTTTCAGCATGTTATCATTCTGGTTTGAATAAGTAAAAATCTTGTTAAGTAGATCTTACAAATCTCCAGTGGTATTAAAGCCCATATTTTAAACTAAATAGATCTTCTAAAAGAAGGTACTTTATTCCTTCAAATAACGATTTTGCTGTTCGCACGGTATGCATAACACGTTTTATCGCTGGAATTTTCAAATATCTTCAGTCGAAATGAGCGAAATATTTGCCAACTTAACGCGCAAAGAATGTTTCTACTTCTGGATATTCATTTTTCTCAAAGTGAAAAGGTTTTATTTGTTTTTCAAAGGTATATAGGCTTTTTACTTTAAATCTCTGGCCCTTATTATGAGTTGCATTCGATATTCGACTGTGGTCGAAAGTGCTGATCGAACGAATTTTCTTTTGGTATTATTGCGCTCATTCGATGAAGGATGGCGCTATTGTGAATTTCGCTCGTTTAGGTTGTTCACAATAATTTATTTTGAGAAGCTTTGTTTACAAATCGAGCAAACAAAATTTACTGAATGCACATACATATGTAAATTTGTGCAAACCAAAATGAAATAAAAAAGAAAGCGAATTTATAAAAACATAGTAAAAAAAAATAATAATAATTAGTACAACGATTCGTCAGAGGATGAGAAAAAAATATATAAAACTATAAATAGCTCCATTATTTTGTTCTCAGAGATCGTGCCAACAGCGTATTTCACAAGTAAAACCAGACTTTCGAGCTTGGGTTTACTATTCACGACGTTAGAACTGTTTGAAATTAATACAAAATTCAATGCCATGGGATATTACACTGTGCAACAATGAATGAATGAATGTGAATAAATGTGTAGAACATTTTAACCCGTTATCTCCCTCGCCAAAGGGTCGTTTGTGCCTTTTTTTAAAGTCTGAATAAAATAGCATTTTGAAGGCCGCTAAAAGTTAAAATCTTCTAGAAAATTATTTGCCATAAAATTTCCCTAGAGGTCCTCTCAGACCAAATATTTGTACAAAGAATCTGTAAGTTCACAGAAAATAAAAGAGCATATATCCCCTTGAAATGTGCAAAAAAAAATGTATGCAGATGTAGAGGGAAAAGGCACCGGATGCAATTCTTGCAGAAATTTGTTGGTGGAGTAAGAACGTGTTTGAGGATCGTGATCATGAAGAATTTCAAGATGGCGCAGTAGAACCAGCATGTGGACATCATGTGTGACTCAGATTCTGATCACACCGATGATTCCGATGCTGATTTTACACTTCCCGAACCATCACGCCCGAAAAGAGCAACAGTTATGCGTATAAACGAAATATAAAATAAAGCATAAAAAGTTGGTGCATATTTTTATTTTCTGTAGACCTATAGATACTTTGTACAAATATTTTGTCTGAGATTACCCCTAGTGAAACTTTATGGCAAATAATTTTCTGTAAGATTTTAACCCTCTAGCGACCTTCAAAATGCTATTTTATTCGGACTCTCTAAAAAGGGCCAAAACGATCCGTTTGTGAGGGAGATAACGGGTTAAAATGTTCCATAACTATTTTACTATATGTCCCGAAACAACTCAACTCATCATTCGGTCATCTCGCTTCCACACATAAAATCGGCTCCATTTCTGTGCAGAATGTGGCTCACTCTTCTACAGTTTCTAGTTATATTAGTAGTAAAACGCAAACTTCTTCTAAAAAATTCGTTGGCATCACTGCCTCGATTACGTCATTGGAACAAGTCTTGAATACCAACCATTTAGCTATAAAAAATGCGGGTCGATAGAACTTTTTGCGCTGATTTCAACTATTTATACCAAAATTATTCGGCGCAAGAAAGAATATATATACAAAAAGTATATATGTATATATTATTTTCGTTAAATTTTACCTTATAACGGTGGAGCAAAAATATTTCTATAAAAAACTGCACAATTTTCTCTTTCTTTTGGCATACCATATGACTACCTTAAGGGCCAATCCATCCCGTATTCCTCGGACTAAAACTAGTAAAACAGTCAAAAATGAAAATTCGCTCAGAGCGAGTGAGTAACACTGAAAAGTACGGGATCGCTTTCTAGTTTATTTATATGTCTGTACTGTAATGTTTTCGGACGGTCTAGCTCTTACTGCCAATATAGCAGTATTACATATGTATATGACATGCATATGTATGTATATCCGCGTCAGTGGCGGATTTAGTAACGAAGCTGATATTTATATACACATATGGACATAAAAGTACAAGCATTCTAAGTCATATACATAACTAGTCCGATTAGACATCTACACTAAATAGTTTTTCTAGGATACTATGGTTCTAACCATGAAACCAATTTTACAAAATTTCCCGACTCCAACCACCCTTAGCTAGGCCAAACAAACTTGAAACTCTTACGGAACATGTCACCCAAATTTCATTTCAATCAAATGCACCATGTATATATGTATGTATGTATGTATAGGTGCCACCGGAAAATGCATAAAAAATTGCATACATTTTGCTAATAATTTAACGTCCCATACATTTTAATATTTTAATCTGGAAACCATTTACTTTCGTTCGCTGTGGACCATTGTCCGCTAAAATAGATCCAGAGGGCTGTAGTTTACCAAAAGGCCTCTAACATTTATCATTGCCAATTTCAATTTCAATTTATTTAAATTTAAATCTTTTTTAGCACAACAGGGAGGTATAACAACAGAAATTATAATTTAAGCAATGAAACAGAGATATTAAACAAATCCAAAAGGAAAAACAAACAAATTTAAAAGACTGGTACACCGTAAAAATTACGCACTGACTCGTAGGTCGGCACAGAACTTAGTTAATTTGAGATGGGTAATCAAGTTTTAGAAAAGTAATTATATAGGCCCTTATTATGAGCTGCATTCGATTTTCGATCTTCGCTGGCTATCGAAGATCGAAGATCGAAAGTGAAATTCGTATTATGAGCTATGCAAGCGTGTCGAAATTTTCGTTGAGTATCGAATTTTCTGTCGAACAGAATTTTACTTTCGATGGTGTAGCGAAGTGTTAGAAAATTGTGAAAAATGTATGATTTTGTATATGTTTTCTTACATTTTGGCGGCTAGACACTAATTTTAAACAATTTTTATTAATTTCATGCAGTTCTAACATCGTGAATACTAAACACAAGCTCGAAAGGCTGGTTTTACTTGTGAAAGAAAATCCCAATACTCTGTTGGCGCGATCTCTGAGAACAAAATCGTAGCGCTGTTGATAGTTTTAAAATATTTTAAATAGATTTGGCTCACAAACGCTTCTTTAGATGGTCGGAACTTTTTAATGAATCTGTAGACAAATTTCTTAAATATATTTTATATCAAAATATATTCGAAAGACTAATAAACTTAAACTCTCTTAAACATTTGCTACTCCTGGCCAGTTTACTTAGCTCTCATCCTCTGACGAATCGTTGAACCAGAACTCGTTGTACTCATTTTACCACGTTTTTATAAACTTGCTTTCTTTTTTACTTCATTTTAATTAGAACAAATTTACATAAATATGTATAAGCACAATATTTAGTTTGCTCGATTTGTAAACAAAGCTTCTCAGCGGTGAAAAATATACTATTGTGGACAACCTAAACGAGCGAAATTCACAATAGCGCTATTCTTCATCGAATGAGCGCCATAATACCAAATGAAAATTCGTTCGCTCAGCACTTTCGACCACAGTCGAAAATCGAATGCAACTCATAATAGGGGCCATAATACATTCTTGTAGTTGCTTTTGTTGTTGATTGTACTCCTAATAGTGGCAGGAATGGAGTTCCACACTCTCATAGCATTGACAAACCAGGGAACGAATTTTATGCAAATGTCCACGATTCAGCTCTACCTGATTCCATATACATATCGTCGTTTAAAGTACAAAACCGCGTATCAAGAAAATGCAAAACCGCGTATGTGAGGTTGCATAAATTATTTTTTAGAGAGTAAAAAAAACACTCATATTTCACAATGGTTCTCATTTTTAAAAAAGGAATCGCATTTCTGGCTAGTATATTTCAGGACGAATGGATAAGGATTGAGCCAAGAGCTTGTGTGAGCAAATCCAATTTTTGGCACCTAATGTCAGTTACGCGGTTTTGCAGAATGACGATACGCGGTTTTGTGCTTTAAACGACGATATACACATTTGATGTTGCCTTTTTTTGCCTTTTTTGGAATAACTCCAGTAAAAATTTTGCGGATAGCAAGCACAGAGAGTCGAAATTTTTTAAACCAGGTCCGATTTCGTTCAAATTTAGAAAGCTTATTTTAAAGATATTTGTTTTACTATTAACTTACTCCATTTTTCATTTGCCGTAAAAATGTTTAACCGACTTCAAAAAAAGGAGGAGGTTATCGATTAGTCGGAATATTTTTTTTTGTGTAGGTATGTTACTTCATAACTTTGGACAACGTTAACCGATATAATTATATATTTTTTTTTTTTAAAGGAAAGGCGGTGCCTCCGGAGTGGTCCCATACTAATTTTGTTTAGATCCGATCATTGGATCATGAAGAAATTAACGGTACTCTTAAATTTTTATATGGGAATTTAAGTTTGTTTTGGTTTTCTGCTTAAAAATCACTTGTTTTTTTTTTACCTTTGCTTATACTTATAGGAACAAATATTCAATCTAAATGCTTGATTAAAATAAAACCTATTAAACATCAACCAGGACATGCAGTTTTTCATAGGTAGCCGTTTTTATGTGGCGGATCCGAAGCCCTACGCACACAACCCATTCTACTTCAGTTTCCATTACGGTTTTTAATACTCCATAAAGAATTGTGTATAAACATTAGAGAGGCCCTTTCTACATAATATATATGTACATATGTATATATATTATGTATGTGTATACATATGTGTGGGTATCTATGGATCCAAAGCCTATTTCCAGGCGAATCAACCGAACTTGGCACTTACTCATGCATTTGCACATCAGTTGTACGTACATACGTAGATATTTATGTATGTATGCTTGTATAAATGTACGTCATATGCACATACATACATACATACATATATATGTATATGGATTTGCTCGCACATCATCAGCTCCGGATCTTACCTTCAATTAATTCAATTCAACCCCCCTAACGAAATGCAAGTAGCCCACCCTTTCCTTTATATGCGCTCACCACGATGCAGACATACATACATATATTTAACATAATGCATACATACATACCTACAAGTTTGTAGTTGTGTGGGAGAGTGCGCTTACCGCCACCCTCCGTTCGGAAAAAAAGGTGCGTGATCCAAGCACACTAGCAAAGTTCGAGGTTTGAATGGACGACCCCTTGTGCTTCAATCGAACAGCGCATCGTCATCGCCATCGTCAGCAGTTATGTACGTTTCGTTGGCAAAATGAATTAATGCCACTGCATAAGCTACTCGTATTTCGCCCCTAATCGCTTAGGGTATTTTTCAAGCATTTGTGTATGTATGTATGTACTATGCTATGTATGCTCTGGGGTTTATTTTGTAGTTTGCAGCTGGCGTTGAGTGAGGGTAACCAAGACACTCGGCCGAGCAGCATAGGAAGCGCATGCGTTGGGTTACTACAGACTTGAAATGCAGCGAGCCGTTTTCCGCTTTAGTGAGGGGATCTCGCCACAAACTTATAACTCGAATTTGTTCCCCTTCCAATTGTTTTCCGTTGCTGTGCTGTGGCACAACGGTTCAATATCCAAGCTAACGCCAACCGACCGACTGACTGGTGGTGGCTTTTTTGTTAGCATATGCACTCGGGCGAAGCGGCTGATGTTGTTCACCACATACATACATACATAAATACAAAAAATACACGAATCCACATGCACTGGAACATTTTCAACCCCCTCACTGAGCAGATCCGAATGAATGTTAGCGCGAATGCTTGCTCCCATTACTGCTTTTGCTCCGTTGTTTAAGGCCAGTCGGACGGACCACCGCTGTCCCATTTGTCCCCTTATGTTCACTTAGTTTTTCTCTTTTTTTTTTTTTTTTTTTTTTTTGTGGAAAATCAATAATAGGGGTGGATCACGACATAGGTTTTACATTCAGACATGCATAGTCGTGTATGTATGTATGCAGTGCATGTTAAAAATTTGCAATGTTTGGCTCTAACTGTACCAGAAAATTCGTAAAATGTGATCTTAATATCAATTTAGTGGCGATGCATTTGATACCAACAAATATACATACATATACATATGTACATATACATATGTATAGACTTACATGCATATATATGCACATATGTATATATTAATCCTAATAATTGACCACACTAAAATGACTTTAGCAACTTTGCAAATCTGCAACAAAATAGTGTTTTCATCGCGACCACAAAAACAACAAACGAGTAGCGAGTTACATACTTTCGCGCCGCGCCGAACATCGAGTATACGAATCTTAGATGCATTGGATGTTTTCGAGTCCATTTCTTCATGCTTCGACCTGCAGATATCGGCGAACAAACCAATAAAAAAAACTCTTATAATTGCGATATCATACTCCTTTTACATAAAATAAATTCAAAGGACTACAGAGATATATATGTATACTGCAGTCACCAGTTTCCGCGCAGTAAAAATCGTAAGGTGAGCATGGCGACAACTCGGAATTACGTGTGTTTTCCACAGTAATTATTGTATATGGCTACGGTGGCCATCCGCCTCGTATTATACGGGACAGTCCTCTTTTTTTTCGAACAATTGGTCTAGTAATTTCTTTATTTTATAAGGGACGCCAAATGTTCTGTATACCTTTGCATGTCCTGTATTTGTCCTGTATTTAGTGTTCGGCATTTCGATGCCTTAACAGCCCATTAAAATGGCATGCCTATGAACCAGTTTTAAGTGATGTTGGTATGTATATGATTGGAATTTTCTCCATAAACAGTTATTGGTTTCTAATCTGAATACCTGTGATTCGAATAGAGTAATACATATACAGTGACCAAAAAATACATAAATTAGGAATCGACATTTTAGCAACGTTTGGCTATTTTTCTGTTGTTTATTTTATGTTTTTTTTTTATTTTTTATGGAAGTAAAGCTCTTTTTCCTAACAAAAGCCATATATGTCCAAATTTTCGACTTTGTACAAAAGACTCTACAAATTGATTCTGCAAAGTTTCACCAAACTTTCAAACTTTTTAATCAAAAACATTTGGTTTGAAGTTTTGTAGCTCATTAAAATTTAATATAATAAAATCGAGTCCGGCCGGTTCCATCTTTTTTTCAGGTTCCGATGCCGATGCCGTTTAATCGGCTGATGCCGATGCCAGAGAGTTTTGCTTCACATCGAAGTTCGTGCTCCCTTATTTCATTTCGACGCAGTTCAATGTTGATTCTTTTAATGTTATTTGGCTTTGGTTTTTGTTTTCGCTCAATTTCATTTATATTATTATTTTTCAAAACAAAAGAAAAAACGTTTGAAATGAAGTGAGCCCTACAAATTTTGAATTTATTTACTAAGCAAATATTTTTTCGGCTATTGCAAATTAAATAAGTCCTCTGCAAGAAGGTTTGGTTAAAAAAAAATACGTGCACATACATATATGGTATCAGGGGTATGGAAATATCCCTTTTCCCTTGAAGTAAACCGTTTAGTGTGGACAACAATGATGTTTTTCAAATAAGGCAGATCGGAATATGCGCTCCCTGGGAAGACAATACCTGTAATTATTGTTCCATGATATAAATTCAGATTTCAAACTTTGTAAAAAAATTAGACAAGTTCTGCTTATTTTCACCAAATTTTCAAATTTCATTTAATCAGAATTCTGGTAAGCAGTTTTGTAGACTATTTAATTCTAGTATAATGAAGTGCAAGTTTCAAGCTGATATAAAATCCCGTTAATTTTTGGCAATTTTTTTTTTGCTGGCAGTGTCCTCCATATAAAAGAAAATTGTCAAACATACTTTTGTATGAAAAACGGGAAGCACCTTCAACAAAAAAAAAAAAATCATTTTTGTGAGCTGTCTGCAAATGTTTTTGAATGTGTTCTGTTGTCTATCGCTTCACCTGAACATATGAAAAGATATTCCAAACAATCAGCAAAGAATCGGCGAAAAAAGGAAACGACCTTTGCTTCTCTTTTAAAATATTATCGAACATACTATATGAAAAAATGCGTTACACCGTAAAAAAAAAAATCCAAAAATTAACGGTAAATCCTAGCTACTTCAAACTTGCACTTTACTGTACTAAAATTCAAGGAATTTTTTCACTTCCAAATGAAAAGACTTAGCGTATAGATGTGCAAAAATTTATTCTTTTTAGGGTAGGATTGCCACCTGTTTAAAAATTAAAAGACCTTCGCCGTTCTTTGGATAACAAAATGAGATAGCCTCCGCATGTATAAAAAAAAAACTATTTTTTTTAGTAGAGTTGCCACCTATTTAAAAATTAAAAAAATACTCTTTGATCCGAACATAGTAGGGCTGTGCGATTAATTGATTACTCAAAATTTTAATTAATCATAAAGTAAATAACTCAATTATTCGATTAATCGAAAATTATGATTACTCAAAAGTTCAGTTACTCGAGTAATCAAGATTTTTGATTAACCAAAAACAAAAATATTTGAGTAAAATGCTTTATGATTAATCAACATTTCGAGTAAAATGAGTAATCAACATTTCAACTCTTTACATATGTATAAAGTAGTTAAAGTTCCTTGATACTTTGAAAACAACGTTTCTGTTTTCAAAATTTAAAACAAAAAATTTTTTTCATACACAGAATGTAAAAAAGAAAATAAGCATTTTCCAAAGCAAACTCTATTACGAGCAAAGTTATTTTTTTTGAGTAATCATATTTCAAGTAACTCGATTAATCATCGTTTTGAGTAATGAAAATCTTGATTACTCGAGTAATTGATTAACCGAATAATTGATTAACCAACTTGCTCGAGTAATCGAATAATCGCACAGCCCTAGAACATAGTATTAAGCAAAGTCAAGATGTTTTGACCACGCCAATCTGTAATGTGCGATCGCTGTGGTGCAGTGCGCGGTACCCTTCCGCAGAGCTTGGGTTAAAGACCGTTTCCACCGAACATCAAATACATATAAAAAAAATAGGTTTTTTCTAATAGCGGTCGCCCCTCGGCAGGCAATGGTGAACCTCTGAGTGTATTTCTGTCATGAAAAATGGCTATGGTAAAAACGCAGTCGCCGTTCGACATCGGCGTAAAACTGTAGGTCCCTCCCCTTTGTGTGACAGCAAAAAATCGCACGTCACAAATCGGAGAAACTCGGCTAAGTACTAACGTACGTATGTATGTATGTATAAGTGCCAATCTATTATCTATTATTATTAGGTATTACGCTCGAAAATTACTGAACAGATTTGGAAGTGGTTTTACTTAATATAATCTGTATCGATAGGGCTATTATCTTTAGTACTTAGAATTTCTATAGGGTTGCCACCCGTCTAAAATAATTGTAAGATCTTTTGGTTGAATTACAAAAAGTGAGATGTGAATTCAAAAGGCTTGGCCTCTAGATGTTCAATAATTTATTATTTACACATTTGGTCTCAATTTCGGCTATAAATGTGCCCAATAAACATGGGGCTTGGTTAACAATTCGAAAATGATTGGAAATCTAACATTTTTTTCAAGTCACACCTTCGATAACGAATGTGCAATAGGTTAGTATTCGATTCGAGAACTAGGCCATTCTCCAGCAAAACGTAACGTAACGTTATCCAATGAATTTTTCCTTCGTTATGAATTCGACATCTAGCCCATTATCGAATTTAAATTTTAATGAGAGAGAGAGTGATTGTATTATACATATTTCCATTCGAAAATGAGCTGGATCTCACTTTCTCTCTTGTTAGTCCCCTTTCAGACACGTCAAGTCTTGCTTTCAAGTCTGCTCGTTCGTTGGCGAAGGAGGTGGGAAGAGAGGGGAAGAGTACAGATACCTTCGTACCGTCAATTCGTTTCAAGTTTTCTTGTTCTCTTTTGATATTTTCGTTGCTTCCCATTTAAAGATCCAAGGACTTGAATTCAATAAAACTTGACGAGTGTGGAAGCAAAGAGAAAACACAAAAGAGAATGCGATAAAAATTGCTTTTAAGACTTGACGTGTCTGAAAGGGGAATTACTATGGTTTTCGTTTTTTTGTCGAACCCATCTCGAATGTATTTCCTATATACTATGAACGTTGGAAAACCAAGGTTGGTTATGAGTTCGTTCTCAGTTCGATATTCATATTGGATATCGAAGGTAATTTTCGAACGTTCGCCAAAATGTTTATAGGGTAGCCTTAAATGCAAAGTCCCTTGTTAGGTAGTTCAGTGAAACCCTTCTTATGCACATTCATACATACATACATATGTCGATTTTTTCACGATTAGGGTGGTACCCCGGTGTTTTGGTCAAACTTTTATTGTATGTATGTATGTACACGCTGTAAATTACTTCCAGCCCGTATACGAAAAACTGGATTCAATGCTGTATACATACATATAGTCCGCTTCACTTGAATAGATACACATTTTTCCCACAGATCTGAGCTTATATCTGAATTGGGCATCGCAGAATTTTCTTTTTGATCCAATATTAATGAATGATCAATTTCAAAAGGAAACTGGTGAAAATGGAGAAAAAACCTCTATTACATTGGATTGTATTATTATTTTGATACACTTGAATAAGTACAGTGGCTTAAACACAAGGAAGGGACTAGATTGAACCAACAAAAGCATGCCATTCACTTTAGTTCTACTATATAACACTTTTAGTATTGGATACTACATCCCTAATTCCAATGTATGGAAAAAACTTATATTCGGAAGATAATTCTAGAGATCTGCTTTCCACTTTAACGCCGGAAAGAACAACAGCCAATCATCACATGAATTTTCGGATAGGCAAACTTTGCAAAACATCCAATTCCAAATATTTTCCATTGAATTTAGGTCCTGTGAATAGGACGAAAATTACGACTTTGCTTCGTTATCCTCGTTTTTACAGCTGTTGTTGTGTGAATCGGTGCATAATTCAAGATCAAGGTGCAAAAATAGGCAACAAATGTCCTAATACTTCTTTTGCATGAATTATTCGTAATTTTGGAAACTGGAAATCTACGAAATCGCAGTTCCGACCGCCATACTCTCTTCTTGACGTTCGTCGTTTAAAAAAAAAAACCTGACTATTATTATTAAATCCGTTATAACGGATCAAAATTAAACTTTTCGCCAGAGAAAACCATCATTTTCTAGTTGTCCTTTCAGGCATGCGGGTTGTACAAAATTCCAGTCATGATTCCTAACGTTGTGTAGTGAAATTGACGCCCTTTTTAACATTTTCTGAACACAAGTGTATGGAGTAATTTATAGTTCTCCTGTGAGGTCATCAACACCAACGTTTTTCTTTCATTTTGGTCCACTATCTCGACAACAAGATGCTGACCTCGTACGCCACTTTTGTTATTTCCATTTAGCTTTTGTGTTCTGGCTCCATTTCATGATTTTTTTATGCGATGTTGCATTTTCGCCTGCAAAGTCCCCGTGGATCCGTGAAGCCCTCCATTTATAAATTTTTTGCAGTTGAAAGTGCGCCTGCTTCGCCCATTTAAATTTTGAAAACGTTTTAAGTGCAATTTTGATTACTTTGCCACACAGATAAGGGGGGCTGGCTATGCTTACTTTCGTGCCTTTCGTGGTGTAGTTTGATAAAAAGCGGAACGAAAACCAAAGTAATCAAGTAATCAAACACATTTTGCACCGGGGAAAGACAACATTTTTTTGGAAGAAACGTAATCACCATAAGCTTGGATCTTGAGGAAAATATCTGTGTGTACCTATTCAAGTGAATCGGGCAGTACATATGTACATATACATACATATGTACATACGTATACGCGAGAACACACGTGTACATACATATGTATGCATGTAGGTTCTGTGTTCTGATATATGTACCTATTATATTGTTCTACGTAAAAGTTAATAATAAATTTATGCACATATTCCTACATCTATGTATGTATGTATGTATGTGAATAAAAAACTAAAATATAAATGCATACCTACTATGTATGGGTTTTTGCTTTGATGCGGGTGTTGAGATTTTTATTAAAATTAGGTTTTGCAGGGTTTGGATGGCGATCAATATTTTTGATATTTATATATGTATGTATGTATGTATAAGCATTATCATGTAACTAAAAAAGAGAATGTGTCTGTACGAGAGGGAGAGATTGTGTCTCAACAAAGTCGGAAATTCGTACACCCATGCATACATACATACGTACGTACGTATGTTTGTATGCACATACGCTCGTTGGAAGGGGAGAATTTGGGGTGGCACGAAGCCTATTTGTTTCGTATGATGATGTTGTGGTTGCTGCTGCTGCTTTGTACTTACTTGTACTCCGTGCTTTTATGCTTTCATACATACCTCTCTATGTGTAAAGCTGGCCGATTTCGTTGGGGTTCAGACGATATTGTGCTCAACTAGCAGCGGCAGTAACAATACAAGCTCTCAGGAATACGGTCGGTCCATCGGGTGGACGATAGTTGCTTACATTTTAATAAAGCAACTAAGCAACAACACCAATATTGTTACTTGAGTAAATAGTACATTCATACATATGTACATAACATAAAAAAAATAAATAAAATTAAAAATTAAATACATCTGCATACACACGAAAACAGCAAATGCACGTTCGTTTACAAAAATACAAGTGTATATACATACATAGTTGTAGAAAACATATACATACGTATAAATATATTATAAATATGTATGTACGTGTGTCCAAGATTTTTTCCTGTGTAATGGCGTACTCACATACACAAACTAATGATTAACTACAATTTTTAATAAGTTCGGGGAAATCCATATCCGCTAAGGAAAAACAAAAAATAAATCGGGACCATTTATTTTAAGTGTGAAAAATCCTACTGATGTTTTATGTATTTTATATAATTTAAAGAAAAAGTTGAATAAATTATATCTATTTATGTAATATTAAAGAACAACCGCAGATAACATTACTTACACTGTGATTGAAGAGTGAAGAGTGGTGGCAGCACAAAAGGAGAACAGTGAAAAGTTTCTAAAGATTGGCAGCTATAATGCAGCAATAAAACGATGACATTGTCTGGTGGCTCTCCTTGTGAAAAAAGTAAGTTTTAGAAATTTTTTTTTCGTATAAGTATGTACATATGTATGTATACATATCTACCAATGTATACTACACATGCATGTATGTATGTATGTATGTACATATCGTCGCCTGGGTAAAATATTGTCGCAAGCGCAATTTTGACGATTTTTAGTTATAGATGCAGTTATATATGTATATTGAAATAATATCTTTCGATTGGTGTTATGTGTTTTTAGATATCTTCTTTAGTTTCCGAGATATTGACTAAAATTTTTTTCGATAATTTGGCAAAAATTTAGTTAGTGATGCAGTCATATTAAACTAATCAATACCTTAAAAATTGCGTTCTCCATTTTTGGATATCTCCTTTAGCTTCCGAGATATTGAGTATGCAAGTATCATTAATTTAGTATAATTTTTAATGACATTTTGTCGTTTTACTAAATAAAATCCTTCATAAACTCAAAACTAATTAACAATAAACATTAAAAATTTAAATATTTTAAGAATTTTGTGAACTAGTAACATTTTCAGAGACTTTGGAGAAACTCTATCCTCGCGTTTTTGAGAAATTGCATTCCAAACTTCAGTCGCGATTTCCCACAACCTGCCGAAATCAACATACCTACGACAATATTTTACCCAGGCGACGATATGTAGATATGTTTGTGGAGGATGTATAACGGGTAGCTTTCTTGAGTTACTCCTAGAGCTGTAAAACGATCGATGGTACTATCGAATGGTTCTATTTTTTTTTTTTGCACAATCGAATGGTCGTTGCCACTATCGATAGTCTTTGTTTGCGGAAATATACATATTGTTTATATTATATGTACCTACTAGGTGCTTAGTATGCATTTTTTATTTTTGAAAATAGGAACTTGGCAACATTGATTTGCTTACTTACACATCACTATTTTTTACCTATTACCGGGTTTTACGCGGTTTAAGTATTGATCTCAATTCTGCTTGCTAGTGGAAGAGAGGGGTTGAGAAGAAAAGGGAAGAGTAGTGCGTCTGTACCGTTAACTGGTTTGCTTTTGACATTTTCGTTGTTTCCCATTTAAAGAACCAAAAACTGGAATTTACCAATATTTAAGCGTGTCGAAGCAAATAGAAAACACCATGGTGGAATAATAATAAGGTGTTGTCAGTAGCGATGTGTTTGTTGTAATTTTGACAAAATCCGTACGCTTATTTACAATGATGCCTACTCACATATTTATACCAAAAACTTTAGGAAAATAGTACTAAAACACTACTCCTTTTCATGATATCGTTCTAAAAGAAATCGTTTGCATCACTGTTCTTCATTGTAAATTTTCGTGTTGCAAATTAGACTGAAAATCTGGAACTCTGAGTTATAAATTATAAAATTGCGGGTGTTTCAATGAAATAAATCGTTTTAAGTTTAGTAAGCAGTTTAAAAAACTAGTTAAGTTTAGTAATGCTAATACTAGTTGTGGTGCAAGTAAAGTTTATGCCTCGACTAAAGTTTGGTATACAGAATTGGCCAGTTGAAAATTTGCAAAAAAAAACTTTCGACCACTGCATTTGATCCAGTGAAACGTATTTTTAAGCCATTGGATACAATGCCTTTTAGTGCCCAGTGCATTTGCATAACAACCCACCACATTTAACTTTGTTTTTGGTACCTTATCCAGCCAGGTATACATAACTTTTATTTGCAAGTAAGGAAAGCCTAATTTCTTCTTTTCCAGTAGTTTTGTTGCACGGTCAACCGCTTTTCTACCTCCAAGTTTGACCAAGTGAGCCACATTGACCGGTGCTAATCTTATGGAGAAAATGTTGCGGTCATCGTCCACCTCGCAATTGCCGGAGAGAGTTAAAAAACTTTTATTCAAATGCCGAATGCATTTCCGCATTAAGGATTTAAATAAATCCTCAAATAACTGAGGTGTGTGTAACCAACAACATTTAGAACCCTTAATTATAAAATATTACTTTTAATTAGATCTACTCAAAACGATGGTTTTTATTTTGTTTAGCTGAATTCATTTTTACGAGCTTTTATTTAACTTGCTCATCCCGCGGAAAAATCTAATCGATTTTATTTTGTCCTTGTAAGAAACAAGAATCTCCAAAAAAGTCAGCATTGAGTTAGTTCTCGAAATTAATAAAGGTACACAAATACTTTAAACTTCCATATTATTGTAAAAATAGTACGAAAAACGGAGTAAAAAGGGCCAAAATTTGTCCCCATTTTCTACTACCTTAAAATGCGTTGCCGGAATATGCGTACCGAAAAAGTGAGGTTAAGTTACTGACAACACCTTGTTTTATTACACCATGAGAAAACACAAAAGAAAATGAATCAGAATTGCTTTGAAGTACTTGAATCATGTAAATCGGGTGTAATTAAATTAGAAAAAACTAGTTTGAATATCTTTTTGGAACCATACCATTGTGTTAGTGATTCTGCGTCGATGGAAGATATTATTGATATAAGCAAGGGTTAGTCAACTGTTGGAGATTCTTGTATTTCCTTTTGATACTTTGAATGGATAAATAATCATGTAGAAGCCGGAGTAGTTTTACAGTTCTAGTTACTCCATTGTGTGCGCATACCAGGGGTTGCCATAAACCAACACGGAAACTAACAGTGGCTACACACGGCGAACATGTGCGCGCACAGTAAGTTTTTTCATAAGAAAATAATAAACGTTAAATAAACTAAGGAAAAATAGCCAAAACTTACTAAAATGTCGCGTTCCACTTTAAATTTGGGTCACTGTATTTTTTCCAAAGAAGAACGTAGTGGGGATTTTCTTCATACAATTTTTGTTACGAATGTCTTAAACTTAAGTGTGACGTTGTATTCGCAACACTTGTAAAATAACGAAATAAAGAAAAATTCTCTGGGAAGGCAACATCTGTGAATAATTGTATCAGGCGTGTGCAGAGAGGCCATTAAAAACGGGAACGTTTCGAATATATGGACATAAAAATACAATTAAAAGCGCAAACAGTCAACGACGTAACGTAGACGTAGGTTGACGCAGACACGATCTACCTTACGGGATGCGCGTGTTGACGAAAACTCACCACCGCATGGCGTTGCTTTTCTCTCTCTCTATCAACAGTAAATTTCATAAGCTGCGTACGTCAACCTACGATTGCGCTACGTCGTTGACTAACTGCGCTTTTAATTGTTAAAAATATAAAAAGCTACATACTTGTTTTTTCGATATACATACTTACATACATACATATGTATGCAAATTAATGGCGTTGTATTTTCTCGAAATAATGTTGCCTCAGCCCTTTCACAGCTTGACATATGTTTATATGTATATATACATGTACATATGTACGTACGTGTTCATTTCTTAAAATATTGCCCTTCGACTTAGCAAAAGTGCAATACTTTCTAATAAAAGTTGCGATCCCGTACGAGTCCGGACTAGTCAGAAATAGTCAGAATCGATCCCGTACTCGGTTCTCTGACTACTGAGAGGACAAAAAAGAGAGTAAATACGGTTATCTCTCTGTCAGAAATTACCAGTTTTAGTCCGAGAATTGTTTGCTAGTAAATTCTGGTAAATGTGTCAAACGATCAGCTGTAGTGTGTTTAGCAACCAAATTGTAAACAAAAGAAAAGTGCACTCTGCTAATTCATGTTGAAAAGTATTTAATTACTTGTTTAAGTGGATTCTAATGAATTTGAAAGTATTGTTGGTTATTTACATGTGTGAGCTGAGTGTGTTTACATACAAAATAAGCAAAAATTTACAACCAAAATTTGGAGGTTATGTTGAAGTTGACAGAAGTTACCATTTTTTACTAGAAAGCGATCCCTTACTTTTCAATGTTACTCTCTCGCTCTGAGCGAATTTTTATTTTTTTGACAGTTTCACTAGTCCGAGTCCGAGGAATACGGGATTGCACCTAGAGTAGCCACTTTGAAGGATAAAAAATAATCTAGTGCAAATTTTACAATATAAGAAGGCAAACTTTTTCAATAGAAAAGAAAATGGCATAAGTTTGTAATTGATCTTGTTTTTTAACCGACTTCCAAAAAAGGAGGAGGTTATCAGTTTGTCGGATTTTATTTTTTTTTTTGGACCACGTCAACCGATAATCGATAATTATTTTTGCATCGGAAAGGTAGTGTCTCAGAGGTGGTCCCATACTAATCTGGTTTAGATCGGATCATTGGATCATGAGATATATACATACATACATATACATATATATATTTTTATATGAGAATTGGAAGAATTTTTGCTAAAAATTACTTGTTTGTATTTAAGTAATACAAACATGACTTCTGATGTAAAGCTTAGCTACGTACATACATATAACGACAGTTTCCTTTTTTTAAATAAAAATAATTTGTAATGAATTTACCAGTCTCCGTTTTTGAGATTTATTTAATGAATTTATTTACTAGTCTTTCTACTTGTGATTTATTTAAATAAAACATGCGAATTTTAGTTGAAAAATTTTAGCCGTTTTTAGCCGCTTTTTTTTGCCAATGTAGCCGGTCGGCCCAAAAAGTTCTAGCAACACTGGGCCTCATATGTACATATGTATGTATGTATGTATTTTCTTTCGGACTTCAGTGTTGTAGAAATACGCAACGGAAGAACTTTAGATTTTGTAAAGGCACACAAAGTTTAGATGGTGCTTTTTTAGGTATATTAAGGTAAAACGATATATGTATGTACATATGGTTTTTGAACTATGAACATATGTATGTATGTATGTATGTACATCTACATGTATTTGTTTAAAAAAAAAATATGGAAAAGTATTTGTAATGGAAAACATTTTGAACATTGTGAAAAACTAAATTGCGAATACATACCTACATACTTCTGTGAGTGACTGCATCTACATACGCGTGCATATACTTACATATGTATGTATGTAGCTATGTACATATATATGCATAGACATGTCATCAAACCTCATGATTGCATATGGTGGCAATAATAACAACAACAACAATAATTTTCTCCCTCCCCCCCCGCCCCCTCTGCCATATTTGCTATAGCACACGAGCATTTTTTTGTGCGTTTCTAAACTTTACGCCAGCCATACATACATACATACATGCACTTTCAAAAGCTATGGTATTGGTGAGAGTGCACAAGCTGGTGCAGTTTATGTCAGCCTGCCTGCCTGCCTGCTTGTTTAATATATGTACATATGTACATACATATGTGTGGGTGTAAATTCTCGCTCATTTGTAAGAATGTGTGCGTATTTTATTTTTCGAAGATGGAATCGAATTTGAAGTCGAAGCTCGTGCTGCTGTAGCGAACTTTTACAGTTGAAGCGACGTCGTGCATGATTAAAAGCGTTTTGGAGTCGTAGCTCTGCAACGGGCTTTGAAATATTTTTAGTGCATAGAATTCCTAACAACAAGAGCTAAAAAGTAAATTTGATTATTAAAACAATACTGTGCTCGTTTGTATATATACATGTATATATTGTACATATATAATACATACATACTATGTACTTTTATATCTACATACATACTACATACATATTCCTAAAGAAGTGGGTTAAGATATGAAATGTATAATGATTATCTATTAGCCCTATCTATCTTTTTATAGAGAGAGTGTGTGTGCTGGCAGTAACAAGTCATATTTACATACATACATACATATGTAGATACATACATTGGAAAATGGTGCCTACAACGTTTGTTGCCTAAAAAGTTTTGTAGTGCTCGCCTTAATGTTAAAAATTGAAAGTTGAACACGTGTATTTGTACATGCATTTGACAAAATTTTACATGCATTATTACAAATGTATGCATGGATATATAATTTTGTAAAATATTATTAAAAAAATTAAAAACAATCCCTTTAAATTGAATTGAAGGGTGGGTGTGCCATTTGGGTTTCCTATGTAACATTCGCATTTACATACATAAATATGCACTTATCTCAATGTATATACATAATTGTGCTCATATGCAAATGTCATATTCATATACATACATACATACATACATTCTTATGTGCGTATATATATACTTGATTGATGACCTATGTGGATCTTATGTACGCGATAATTAACCAGGCAAGTGTGTAAATTTCAAGTAAGGGAGCTGTAGATACATAAATATGTACTTACATAGGTACATATGTACTTTTTCTGTAATTGTAATAGATGCGTAGGTACGTATCTACACAAGGGATGTTGCGAATATTGGCATTCGCATTCGTTATGCGAATGATTCGCATCATTTTACACATTAGCATCCAATGATACGAATGTTTTGCGAATACGAATGTGTACATGGACAGAGCGCGCAGCACACTCCCCATACAAAAAAAAAATCGGTACTGTGTTTCCATTGGAATTATAAAATATTTCGGAAAAATATTAAGATTTAAGATTTAAAAATAGAGTTTTTTTATGAATCAAAATAGTTTCTTAAACATTTTTTTTTTTTTGCAAAAATTCCCTCAAATGACAAAACGGTTTAAGCTTAAAAAATTTCCATAAAAGTATTTTTGAAAAATTGAAAAAAAATTTCCAACGGAATCGTAATAATGAGATTTTTGATGCTGTTTTTTTTTTAATTTTTTCAAAGATTGGCATAAGAAAAACTTGAATAACTGAACCTAAGCTATTCCGATTTAGACTTGTGAGATATCATTGGAAAGGTATTTTTTCGCTCTTATATAATTTTGCTAATAAACTCATTAAAAGGGTGAAAGAGAATGGTGGGATGAATGAACGTCATTATAAGTTGAATTAAGATGTGTTGGTATTCAAAAAAAAAAAAAAAAAAATTGGTACGTGAATGAGAAATAAAAAGAGTGGGAAAATACTTTTCTACTGAGACCCCATAAGTCTAAGTCTAAATAGTTTTGGCCTAGTTATTCAAGATTTTCGTAAATCAATCTTTGAAAAAGGCATCAAAAATCAAATTATTACGATTGCGTCGAAAAGATTTTTAAATATTTGTATGCAGATGTTTTAAGGTTAATCTGTTTTGTCATCTGAGGCGATTTTTTCAAAAAGTTCTTTAAGAAACTATTTTTATTCATAAAAAACTCCATTTTTGAAGGTATTTTGAAATCGGTCCAGCTCGCTTAAATCTTTATATTTTTCCGAAATATTTTGATGGACGTCTTCAAATACAATAGATTTTGTAATTCCGGCGGAAAAATAGCAACTTTTTTGGTGATGCAGTCTAATGTATCTATGTATATACATAAATTCATAGTAAAATAAAAAAGTATTTATTACAATTACCGAGGGGAAATACGCCGAAATGCAGCTATTCTGACATTTTTAAACCTATATATGTACCTACATACATATATGCGAAATAAGGACAGTGAGACATTTTGGCCAGTTTCGCCTTTTCTGTTCATTGATTAATTTTAATTGATTTTATATAAAAGTCCAACCCAAAATATAACAAACACCATATACATATGTATGTACACAAATCGACATTTCAAACTTTGTACATAAATTATAAAAAACTCAGCAGGTTTTTGCAACAACACATTTTGATTCAGAATTTTTAGAGAGATTCCAAGTTTTCGATTTTCTGCATTTTTGCCATATAAAGTGTGTTCGAAAATTTTTTGAATGAATGAATGAAAATGTATAACACCGTCAGAAAAAAATGACAACGAGCTCATCTCGGTGAAAACCCTCTCGATGGATGGAAAACTATAATAATATAATATCTCCCATTTGAACTTTGACTATTAGATTAAACAATGTACAGGTTAAGCACTCGTTCAATGTTCTAATAATTTACAAAATTTTTAAGTAATAAAAACGATTACTTAAAATGATTATAGCTTTCTTAATGTTATTCCTAACATTCGCATTCGCACATTCGCATTCCGAAAATTCGCATTCGCGAATGTGAAAAATATGACAATCGAATTATCCCTAATCTACACAATTTACATAAGTATACGTACATACATAATTGCATCGTAAAATGGAATCTGTATACATACATATGTATGTATGTACATACCCAGTAGCGAAAATGGTCACTGGTGACATAGTCACTAATGAGGATTTAGTGACATCGTCGCACTTGCTGTGAATCGGTGACAATGTCATGCAGGTGTACTCCTATCAAAGACTTATAACAGACAATAGTGGTTTCATCGAATTGGGCAAGTGACCCGGCAATCTGGCAAAAGAGTAGATGAGCTCAACCAATGATTGTTGTCAGCAGTCGTTGCTTGAGCTCATCTGCTCTTTTGCCAGACTGCCAGGCCACTTGCTCACTTTGGTGAATACCACCAATCTCTTGCAGCGGTCACTTATAAACGGTTCATTGCAGGACATTGTCGCTTGAATGTTATCAATGATCACTGCATGCTGAAGTCATGCAGAGGCCATCAACGACTTAAGGCTTTCTGCACATTGGTCGTCCAATCATAGTTGCTTCATCGTTACAGTCATGATGCAACGATTACATGACGACTACACTTTTGCACACTCGGTCGTGATATTTCAATTCATTTGGCGTCTAAAAATTCGCCTAGAGCAGGTATTTTCTGTCTTTTTGGTTGGCAATTTTAAAATTATGAACTGTGCTGCAACAATTCTGGACACAATTCTTTATTAAGCTCTCTTCTTTTCTTTTCCTTAAATGTGTTTAGTGCACGCACGCAAAGACTTTTTACAATTCGTCATATTTGATAGTTTAAACTCTAATATTTATTGAATTTTATTGCGATTATCCACTTTTTAAAAATTTCCACAGATTTTTTGCAAGAAATACTAATTTTTATGTAATCTTAATGCAAATATTAACTTTGTCACTAATTTTCCCCCATAAAATGTAAACAAACAATGCGTGCATACCGTTTAGCAAACGACAGTGTCGTACTTATCCGTTTCTGCATCTTCTATGATTTGTCGATAACCAGCCGATAGCGGCCAGTGTGCAAACCTCCATTGAAATGCATGTTCCCGGCTCAAAATTTCAGGGCGAGACGATAACGCAACCATAGCTTTGTTCCACACGCTTTCCGGGCTGCTCCGGTAATTGGAGCGTAAAAATAAGTTACTTTCTCACAAGTGTCAAAAATGTGTCAACCCGTGCCAAAAGTGCCCAGAGCGTGAGGAACGCAAAAAACCACATATTTCGTGCCCGGAATCATCAAATCAGCTCTAAACAATGATTTTACGTGTATTTATCTTACCTGGCTAATAAAATTACCAAATACATAACTACATTTTATGAAAATTCTGTGGTATTTTCCAATTTTCTGTTTTATAAAATTTGCTTTCGGATTTAAACAACAACAGCTGTTATGTATTTCAAATTGCCCTTTTGCTCATTTGTGCCGGCTGTTTCGTGCATAAAGAAGAAGAAGACATTTACGATCCAAAAGTGGAACGTATTCGCTCTCTATTACCCATTTTCCTAGCGTGAGGAACGCTTTCTGGGCTTTTTTGGGAACCCACGGGTACCCGCGCGCTCGTATGGAACAAACCGCATGATTGGACGACAAGTGTGCAGATAGCCTAAGTCATCATTTGTATGAAAAAGTCATGAACGACTTCGATATAAACGGGGCCCAAAGTCATTGAAGACTTAACATGACACTTAAGTGACTAACGCATGACATTCGCTACGGGGTAGGGGTGTACTTATGTATGCATTTGCAATGACTAATTGTGTGTGTGTGTGTGTGGGTGGAGTGTGCATGAAATGTATAATTAAAAATAAAATTGCATTATGCATAAATGTGTGCATATACATATTTTCATACATACACACATGTGCACATAGTATGCAAGCCACATATGCAAGCAATGTACTATTAGAAAGCAAAAAAACTGCGACTCTCCGAGAGGGCAACGGTAACACACGCCAACTAGTGAGATAAACAATAATATTTCCCATGCAGAACGCATGTGCATATTTCCATAAAAAACAAAAAAACATGCAAGTGCTCACACATCTAGCTGTACATACATTCATACATACATACATACATATGTATGTGTGTGAGGCAGTGGAGTATAGAGACGGTGTAAGAAATTTCACAAGGTTGATGTTGTACATTTAATTTTACCACAATGCTACCCTGATGCGAATTTCAGATAGAAATTTTCAGATAGAAATTATGCATACTTCAAGCAAATCGAAACGATTTTCAAATAGAGACGTTACTTAGGAGAACCCCCTTTGACGATGAATGCACTTGTAAAGTAAGTGTATGAGCATACTAGTTAGACACATAAGTATGTATGTACACACATAAATACATATGCGTACGTAAGTATGCATACATATATGTACATATGTATGTATGCATGCATAAGTAAGCAAGTATACATACATACATACATATACATATACATACATGAGATGAGGAAACTTCATAAAGTTTTACTTCGTCTGTGTGATCTTAAAATAGAAGTTAATAAGAAGCACGAACATAATGGGGGAAATGAGCGAGAGACCTTCACTCTTTAAATTCGGCAGTGGCGGAGACAAACAAAACTGAGCGGCAGCCATTTGTAAATTGTCGGGCACCGGTGCGACGGCAGCCATTTTGATTTTTCCGCGTACAATTTTCAGCATTGGGAGTCGGCATTATATAAATAATATGTACATATGTATGTGTGTGTGTATATGTGTACATACATACATACATACACACCGTCAATCAATAAAGTTTTGGTAAGTCCAGCAAATTTTTTACAATACGGGCAACTATCTTTTCAATATTTTATTTTTCGCTAATTTTTTATAAAAAAATATGGTTAATTCCACAACAAAAACCCCAAAAATCAAAGTTCCGAACCTTGTGTGCACAATAAAAGAAAATTCTGCAAAATTTCATTCAAATATTACACTTTTTATTTTCACTCATTAGGAAAAAGTTGACTAAGCAGTTTTTAGACCATTCAATTTAAGTTTGTACAATAAAGTGCAATTATGAGGAAGCTAGAACTTACCATTGATTTTTGGCAATTTTTTTATTTTATTTTTTTGAAGGTGTCGCACATTTTTCCATATAAAAAAATTATCGAACATTATCGGCGGCCGCTGTGGTGTAGTGGTAAGCAGTGCGCGCTTCCACTCCGCAGGGCTAGGGTTAAAGCATGGTTGCCCCGGCAGGCAATGGCAATCCTCCGAGTGTATATTTGTGCCATGAAAAAATATCCTCTCATAGTGGTGTTCACCAAATTGAGCAAGTGGCAAGGCACTCTGGCAAACGAGCTGAGAGAGAGATGAGCTTGAGCTGATCTACTCTTTTGCCAGACTGCCAGGCCACTTGCTCACTTTGATGAATACCACTCATAAAAATACATACAATCGCCGTTCGGAGTCGGCGCAAAAACTGTAGGTCCCTCCCCATGTGAAGTATGGAATTCCCCATATGCAAATGCATACATGGATATATATGTAAATATGTATTCAAATCTGTGCTTTTGTATGTACAATAAATATTGCACATACATACATATGTACATACATATGTATGTATATGTATAGCTCTCACAATTGCATCCCTAAACAATATAGAGTAGGTACATAGTACGTAATAAAAACAAACTCTTCCGATTTTGCAATATTTGGTCAAAAATGTGGAATTGTGGAGCTATCATTTTGATACCTGGCACCTGTATGCACTCGTATGTAAGTACGGATTTAGATACACTGCCGGAACAAAGTATTGGCACAGCAAATTTTTCACAATATATGCAACAATTTTTATTCTAATAAAAATATGGTTCATTCAACAACAAAAACATAAAAATATAACTCCTAAACTTTGTGCAAATCTCGCGGAAATTTAGCAAATTTTCATCAAAATTTTCAACTTTTTAATTTGATTGTTTAGAATTTTTTTGAGTATGCAGTTTTGCAGCCCATTAAATTGTAGTAGAAAATGCAAGTTCGGAGTTAATCAAAAATCGCGTTGATTTTTGAGAATTTTTTTGTTGAAGATGTTTTGCATTTTTTTCATATAAAGTATTTTCGAAAAAAATTTTTTGTATGGAAGAGACTGCGTGAAAAAATATTGCCAAAAATCAACGGTAATTCCTAGCTACCTAAAACTTGCACTTTATTTTAATAAAATTGATTGGGCTACAAATCTACATACTTTTAAAAAATCTGATTAAAAAGTTGAAAATTTGCATGAAAATTTGCTGAATTTTCGCATATTTTTGTACGAAATCAGTGGAAAAATATTAGAATGAAAATTGTTGCAAAAATTGTGAAAAATTTGCTGTGCCAATACTTTGTTCCGGCAGTGTATTGTATGTATGTATGTACATCCATTCATACATATCTTTGGATTATGCATACCTGTATGTTCGTAAAATTTACGGATCTACATATGTATGTCGGTACACACGTGAAAAAACATCATGATCTGACTCAACAGTGTTGCCATTTATCTTTTCGCCGTCCCGCAAGATTTATAAACAAAAATCACTAGAATCCCGCTAAATCATTTAAATTCTGTAAACTTTTGCGAAAAACTAATTTCTTTAATAACTTGTCAGCTAAATTTTATTTGATAAAATACAATATCATATAGGAGAACATTCGAATAGGGCACGACTCTCACCCATCTGTTTAATGGATGAAATCTTTTTGTATGAAATTTAAACGTGTGCGCGTTGATTCTCTTCAGCATGCTCTGGCAACAGGCGAATTTAACATTGCGATGTCCTAAGAAGTGTCAATTGCCCCCCGCTGTATTCCTTTTTCGATAGTTCCGAACTAGTCCTAAATTCTATAATTCCAGTTCTAAAATCGACAGGCGAAAAGAGTATCATTATTTTCAAAGAAATGTGTTTTCAATTTGAAATTAAATTTGTTTGAATGATTTTTTGGTCATTTGGTTGATTATGAAAGCTTCGATTGCAGCAATGTCCATCAAATCTAAAAATATCGGCGGCAGTTTCTAAGAACACTGATGCACCGCATATGCAAAGTAACCAAATTATAAATTCAGTACATCAATACTCGCGCGGACTAATATGGTTGGCCCGCGATTATCGCGCCAAACCACAAAAAAGTGCATACACGTGAAAGTCAAGCGCGGCACTCACTCGTCGAAAAATTTAATGCAGAAGGCTTTCCTGGAACCGCACCGCTCGGACATTCTAAACTGTCAAGTGCCATTTACTGCCCGCCTCCATAGGATAAAGTTTATATCTTGATACATATGTTAGAATATAAATAGCCAATGGAGACCGCTCATTGCTCCTCAAGAACAAATATATATCAGAGCTTATATCTTGCCATCTATTGCCGGCAATTTGGTAGTTTGACAGCTACTTTTTCATTTGCACGAAAACTTCGTGACGGCAACATCATTAATATTTTAATATAAAAGCAAAAATTTAGCTGTTTCCTGTTAGAATATTTATAATTATGTACTTGGATGTAAAATAACTTATTTTCAAAATTTTTTAAGCGTAAATCAGGCAAAAAAATACGTTTTCGAAGCTATCTTACAAATGCATATATCAAGATATAAAAAGCCCACATCTAGCGACCAAAATGACAGCTGGACAGCAATAAATTTTATCCTGTGGAGACGGCCAGTTACATAAGATTTTCCTCGCTTTGCTTGACAGTTCAAACTTTGACAACAAAGCGTGAAACGCAGTAGGTTTGCTACAATAAACGCTTTGACAGCTTTTGCGTTCTCCTTTTCCTCCATATCTGTAAAAATGATAACAATATAATAATATGCATTAATAATGGCAATAATAATTCCTATTTACCCAATTTTTGTCATTAAATGCAAATGCAAGCGCACGAGAAAATATGAATGTAGACAGCTGATTGCCAAGCGGGCAAAAGTTGAGAGTTGCCCAAGATTTTGCTTCGTTTTGCTTTGCTTTGCTTCAAACGTTTTTTATGTGAGCATACTCATGCATATGCCTACATCGATCTTATATGTCAAAGCGAAGAACTATCAAGCACAGCGAAGAAATTTGTATGTGAATCAGCCTTCAAGGTATCAACAAAAATGTTGCGCGTGTACTCTAGTGTTATTTAAAGAATGTTTAAGAAAAGAAAACTTCACAGGATTCGCAGAGTTTGGCTTATTTCTAAATGTAGTCTGAAGCCACTTCTGTTTTTGTCACGTCCGTTATGCCCTTTCAATTCTCGCATCGACACCAGTGTTGCAAGCGCACCTAATTTTTTTGTCAACCAAAGCTGCGAAACGGCAAATTTTTCGTATGAGTGACTTTCGTTTTCGTATGATTTATTTAACTCTAAAGTCGTGCGAATGTCACGTTCGACATCATGGAAACACCCATATATACATTAGACTGCATCACTCGCCATACAAAAAAAAAACTCGGTACTGTTTTTCCACTGGAATTATAAAATCTATTATATTTTAAGATTTCCAAAAAAATATCTTGCAAAAATATTAAGATTTACGTGAGCTGGACCGATTTGAAAATACCTCAACAAATTGAGCTTTTTATTAATAAAAACAGTTGTTTTTTTTTTAATATTTTTTGAAAAAAATACCTCAGATGACTATCTAGTTTAAGCTAAAATATTGGGACGTGAATGAGTCTTTTTGCAAAGAAATAAATAAAAAGGGTGAGAAAATACATTTCCACTGATACCTCATAAGTCTATATCGGTAAAGTTATTCAACTTTTTCTTACACAAATCTTTGAAAAAAGTTAAAAAACAGCATCAAAAATCTTATTATTATGATTCCGTTGCTAAAATTTTTTAATATTTTTATGTAGATTTTTTAAGCTTAAAAGTTCTTTAATAAACTATTTTTATTCATAAAAAAACTCCATTTTTGAAGGTATTTTCAAATCGGTCCAGCTCGCTTAAATCTTAATATTTTTCCGAAATATTTTGGTAGAAGTCTTAAAATATACTAGGTTTTGTAATCTCTCCGGAAAAACCGCAACATTCTTTGGTGATGCAGTCTAATGTATGTAGCTACATAAATACATACATATACCCAAAGAAATGATCAAACTCTCTTTTCTGCATTACGTAGAATTCTCGCATTTTCGAAATGGAGAAAATTATTATAAACATTGCCAAAAATCACAGGATAAAAGCATACTTTGCACTGCACAGCATAGAGTGTAATTTTTTCGTAGAAATCAAAAACCAACAGACTTCTACATACAATGTAATGCTGTGCGTTTATTTTAACACACATCCCTTATGTGACAACTCTCATGCAATGCCAAGTATGCATAACTGAGCCTTTATTTTTAAATGCATTCATGCATACATAGTCATATTTGTTTGTTTAATTTTTATTTTATAAGAATACAACTCACTAACTATCAAAAACCATATAAGTCCAAATTTCAAACTTTGTAAAAAAAATAGGAAAATTCAACAAAATTTTAAAACAACACCAATAAGAACTTTTAGAAAAAATCTAGGTGTGCAGTTTTATAGCCAATTAAATTCTAGCTTAAGAAATTGCAAGTTTCAAGTGGCTACGATTGTACGCGTTGATTGTTGACCTTTCACAATATTGATGACACTTTTGTTGCTTTTTTCAGAAACAACCGTTGCATGCAGTTTGGACAAAAAACTGATTGCTAACGGTCTGATTATGCATACTTCGCATAACCGTAAGCTTATTTTGGTTCAAAAATTTGTACATACATTTTTTTTTTAATTTTGGCCTATGGCAGCAACCACCATCTATGCATTGGCAGGGGAATTATGAGGGACTAGTGCTGGTAACAATAGGGACTGTCTTAGGGCTAACCTAGGGTGAGTCTGAAATCCGTACATACCATATCTATGGAGCTCGGTACTTAAAATCGGTTGCACATACATACATACATACACATGTATGCATGTGTGTACATATCTATGTATGTATGTATGTAAGTTCTGGTGACGTTCTTAGTGAATGTGGTAATTCTGCTTACACATGCTTAAACTGCAGTTAGCCATATCTAATATTTGCCCCACGTGCATAAATAAATAAGAATGTATGTATGTAGCACCTATGTATGTGTGTATACTATAAAAATCGCCCTTACTGTTTTTCCCATTTTGCAATTTCCGCCAAACTTCAGGGTAACTTATCGCTTTGAAGATCCACATCGGTACATATATCTACATATACCTATACATATGTATGTATGTTCATACTGAATACTTCGGGTATTAGTATTGATCGACGTTTTATCTGAACGGATATGTACATATGTACATAGGTACATGCATACATATGTAACTATGTATACATATACATATGCATATGCTATATGTACGTACATATGTTTAAACAAATAAATATGAATTTATGTACCTACATATTATTGCATGTGGGGCTAGAAATGTAAATTCATATCTACATACACTGCCGGAACAAAGTATTGGCACAGCAAATTTTTCACAATATATGCAACAATTTTTATTCTAATATTTTTCCACTGATTTCGTATAAAAATATGGTTAATTCTACAACAAAAAACATACAAAATAAAATTCCTAAACTTTGTGCAAAACTCGTGAAATTTCAGCAAATTTTCATCAAATTTTCATCGCGTTGATTTTTGAGAATTTTTTTGTAGAAGGTGTTTTGCATTTTTTCCATATAAAGTATTTTCGAACAAATTTTTTGTATGGTAGAGACTGCCTGAAAAAAAAATTGCCAAAAAACAAATGCACTTTATTATAATAAAATTGATTGGGCTACAAATCTGCATACTCAAAAAAATCTGGTTAAAAAGTTGAGAATTTTGATGAAAATTTGCTGAATTTTCGCGAGTTTTGCACAAAGTTTAGGAATTATATTTTTATGCTTTTTGTTGTAGAATTAACCATATTTTTATATGAAATTATCGGAAAAATATTAGAATGAAACTGACTTGAGGACCAGATTAAGCACTGATATAATTGCAGCAATATTATATACAAACCAAGGCATACAAAATAACGGTGATACTTTGTTTGAACAGAACAAATGTACCAATTGAATTGGAGAATGTATCTAATTAATTTTTATACTACCTGTACCTGTAAATAGTATGCAGTACACAATACTCATATCTGTAATAAGAAAATTTTGAGTAATTTGTTCGGATTTTGAGGATTTTTCATTTGTTTTAGAGGAATTTGGTTAGTTTTTGTGGCAACACTGGTCGAGGTATATACATACGTACTTACATACTTGGTTCGCTATGTTCTCTACAGCGGGGGTTCCCAAACTTTATTCACCGCGGCACTCTTGTGCTAAAAAGATTTCGTGGCACCCCTACCCTTCAAATGTCTACCAAAACAAGAAAACATAATGCAAACTTTACGCTCCTTTAGCTTCAATGTGAGGACTGGAATTGTTTTGATGGGAGCTTTATTTGGGAGCTTTTAACAATTTTACCCTGAAATCATTTGACGCTGACTTCATAAAAAGGAGAAGGTTATCAATTCGTCGGAATATTTTTTTTATTAATATTTATTTTTTTATGTATGTTGCCGCATAACCATACAGTGACTTCTCGTGGCGTTTTCTGCCTCTTGCTTCATCCTAGACATCGCTCCTTTCGTTTTTCCAACCACTGCAAAAATCCGCACACTCGCTCTATTTCAAACCATTTTTCTGTACAAATTTGTCGATAGCTTTAAAAATTTCGTCACTAGTGGTGTAAGTCTAAAGTACTTCGCTCATCAAAAGTTCTTCTTCGATTTGCATTCCGAATGGGTACATCACTAACACGAGAAGAACATTAAGCCCCACTACGACGGTACTTTCGGCAAGTTGCAAACAAAAAAGTTCACAAGTTTTCACACTTTTTATAAGTTCGTTCTCGACTGCATCTAAAATCGTGTTAATTCGGTCTTTCACAGTGTTCCAAAGAATAAGTAACATATACAAGTGCGCGAAGCTGCTGCGCTTGTCACGAGAACAGCCCATCCAGCAAAAAATTCGAAAATTATCCGAAAACGGAAAGAAAAGTGGATGAAACGCGGATTAGCTCTACGAAAGTACCGAAAATGGTTGTGAAAAGGGTACGTTTGCAGCAATTTTTCTGAAAATTTTCTTATTCAATTTTTCGTTGACAAAACGTACTGGGGAATTATGCTTAAGGAGCGAAATGAGCTGCTGAAGATAATTTTAATAAAAATCCAAATTTTTTGATTTTCTGGCCGCCGTGTTGAAGTTTGATCAAACCCACCCACTTTGGGTAAGCCTGCTCTACAGATCCGTATTTACTATTTAAATTTAAGGAAATAAAAAAAATTGAAAAAGTTAAGTTATTGGAGTACCTAATTTATGTTGCTATCAAAACATTTTTGTAATAATCTTATCTATGTTAAATTACGAAGTTCTTTTGCGGGTTGTAGATTGAAACCAAGGGTGGTCTATTTTTTCCAAAAGTTTTACCCATCAACTCACCCCAGAACGGTCCTTTTTAATACCCTGTTTAAAAAATGGCTTATAGACAGTTAAAATATCCACTAAAATATAAAGCGCCAAATTTTTCCAAGGATAACCGAGTGTAAGGAAAAGTAATACTAATTTTCACCAAAAGTTTTCTTTAAAAAAAAATAAAGTGAATGGCATTCCTTTACAACTCCTTTAAAAATGTGATTAAAAACATACATACTTACATATATGTATGTACGCGAGTGTTTGTTAAAAAATCACTGTGCCAAATTTTTTTGATTCACTGTATCTAGTGTCAGAAGGCTTTTAATAGGCAATATGTGGCTTCTGGCAACGCCATGGGAAGTTCTCAGTCTTCTTTATTCTTTCACTTCATTACATTTCGTACGAAACTTTGTTGGTGTGTGTGTGATGTTTATATAAAACAAAAGCAGAGTTGTGTAGCAGTTGGCAACCGGAGGGGAATATTATGTAAATGCACATATCCAGAGCTATATATACATACATTTATTTACATACAGCTTTATAAATGGATAAGGTACTTAGCACATAATTGTGTACCTGCATATACATACATATGTATATGTAATATGTACATACATATGCAAGTGTAGAGAACGAAAATTCCCCTCACTTTATTTTCCTCCCTCGTTTGTGATCGTGACCACATTACATACCTGGGCAGAGAACTTACCGAGTTCTCCGACTGGGTATGTTGTTTCAGTTGGAGAGAATCTATGATTTCCCTTAATATGTTTCGCACGTAGAGCTGAGAAATTGAGGGGCAACGGCAACGGGCAAACTCGTTATTAATGGCGTCGGCTATAGCTGGTCTGCATACCTCTCGTTTGTCGAGTGTAGTTCGGGATGCGCCAGTTGAGTTTAGACTGTTGGAGCTTTTGTTTGTGTCTGCTTCATTTTCGCGGTTGTTTTGACGAAAAAAAAAGAAAGTTGAAGTCTGGAAAATGTGAGTTTTTAACATTAATACATGTTATAAATAAATAGATGTGTGCTGTGTGAGTTTTTGATAAGCGAATATGCACTGATAAAAGTATTTGTATTACAAACTATACTTAACATTAGTATGCACATACATACATAATCATTAGCACAAATATATGTATATATACGTATGTATGTACATACATCCATGAACATAATATCGAAAAGTACAACGTGGAGTGTAGATGGAAATCAAGTGAAATTATGCCAACTAATTCGTGTACATATGTATGTATGTATGTAGGTATGTAAATATGTGCATTGGCCTATTTGTGTGTATACATACGTGAAAACGCATAGCAGTTTTTCTGCTTTGCTTGAGACTTTGAAGGACGTGTGTTTTTCATAGCTGGATTATTTAACGAAATATGTATGCATCGACATACACACATGCATATACATACATATGTACTTATGTATGCGCATACAAGCAATTTTAGAGAAAATTTATTAGAATCTGCAGCGATGATCTGTTCTAAACTGAATATGTGTAAATTTTAAAGTGCTTGCGTGGGCACATAAATAATACATATACATACATACTCTTCTTAACTACAGTTGTGTGGCTTGGAAAACACTTTGCATAGCAAGTTTGTTAATTTTCTTTACGAAAGCGCAAAACGGGCGTCAATGGCAAACAATCGAAAAACAGCCTAGCGATGAGAATAAATGTTGGGACGGCAACACTGCTGGGGAGGAAAAGTAACGAGCGAAAACTGTACGCTACGATCTGCAACGTCGGGCGTGAAGCCGAACGATAATTTTGCGCGGTGGTGACAGCAGCGAAGTCGAGTCATGTTGGTTGTTTAATCTATGCTAGTTGTTGTTGTGTAGGTCGTATTTGAGTTGTTAACGGTGGTAGTAGTAATTTATCCCCACATTCATATTAACGGTGCTTCCATTTTGTTCGAATTTTTCTTCTGTTCCCACAACATGAAATTATGGTATACATACGAACTGCTAAGCACAAGTTTGTCCTTTTGGCGATGTTAGATTTCATGGTTTCTATTTTTGACATTTAGCATATTTTCTTTATTAGTTGTAGGGAAAGTATGTAGATATGTACAACTGAAACGCGACAGTAATCTTCACGGCTTATATATAAAGTTATATGCATGCATATTTATGTATGTATATATATACATATGTATATATCTATGTATATAAACATATGTATATATGTATGTATATAAAGATATGTATATAAACATATGTATACAGGGTGTCCCAGAAGTAACGTGCCAAACTTTAGGGGAAGGTAGGTGGGGGGTGAGCTCCCTGATAAACAAAAAATTTTCAGGTAAAAACGTCACCGTTTTTGAAATATTTACATTTTTTCGAATTAAAAAAAAAATCGTGCCTTTTCATGTGTTTTCTTTAACTGCAACTACAAACCGGGCAATACTTAGTAAATTTTTTATGTAAAATAGTTCCAGATAGTTGCCTCTCCATACTCAAATGCAATGTAGTTAAAATATCTTAAGGAACCATTATAAAATTAAGACTATATTGGGATTTTTAACTTTTTGATATTTTCTTCCCCAAATTTGACTATCTCTGGTGAAAAAAAAATGTACTGAGCTATAACTTTACATTTAAAAAAAAAAAATTCTCATTTAATAAATATTTCAGAAAGGTGCCACTCTTACTATTTCGAATAGAAAAAAAAAGTTATAGCCGCTTTGGGGGTAAAGGACTGAGACACGCTAGAATGTATTTAATAGATAAATGAAAGGTATATACTACAACCTAGTCAAAATAAGGTAGACTCCAAATTTAAAAGCTGCTTTTGGGTTGGATTTCTAAAACGGAACCATTCGAAATTCCAGCGAAAGTATAAGGGATTTCGTCATGAAATTTGGTGAGGATGTTGGGGGAGGCCTTCTTCATCTGAATTGATTACTCCCAAAATGCAGTTGCTAATAGTATTTAAGCAATTTGTTGTTAAATTATCTCGACTTCTACCACCAAATTTTTATACAAAATTCCACTTATCACGTATTTTTTTTGCCTGATATACTATATTTGCAATGTTCACGTGCGTATATAGTACTTTTTATTAATAAATTACTTAAGTAAAACGCGTTTATACATGTGTTTACAAATTTAAGCACTTTTCACAAACAAATGGTAATATCAATGGCTGACAGTAAGAGCAAATGTGTGCTGCCATACGTTTTAAAAGTAAATGCCCTACAATTAAGTGTTTTTTTATTAAAGTGCGGCTAAGACAAAAAGGAGCTATGAGTAAAGTTGTAATATTTATATCGATATATATATATATATATCGACAATTTGTAGTAAAAAATCGCAAAATTTTTTATTAAAAATTTTCGGCGGCGGCGCGTTTTTTTTTTATAAAAATCGATACCTCGATAAATAACGATAAATTTTCGGAAAATGTTTAGTTGTTAGCCCACCGTTTTGAGGGTGGGGGAAGGAGGGGAGGTGGCATGGCCCCCTAAACCGCCCCCATTCGAAAGCTCCGCCCCTAGGGAACCGTTTGAATATGGGCGAAAAACGGCATTTATCGAGGCAAACTGAGCAGTTTGAAGTGGAGGATAACCCAACCGTGAGATTTTTAAATAAACGAAATTATCCAAAGTTGGTTATCAGGCCATTTTGTTAAAAATAAAAAAAAAATTTCACTAAAAATATTGTTATATTAAAAAAAAACGCTACAGGTATAGTCTAGATATCCACCTCGCTTCAAAACCCTAGAGGTAGATGTCGCCTCGCCGCAAGTAGTTATATATTGCGCCTAAAAATATGCTCTATATACGCTACAGCGGGAATGGACGACTCGTCATTTCTTTATGTGAAATTAATTGATGCTCGTATGGATGTATGTACCATACTTATATGCATCTGCGTGCACCAATCTATTAATATCGTTGAATTTTGCAAAATTTTATACATAAAAGACTAAAAAGTAGAAAGGTAATAAAAAAAAAAACTTTTTAATATACAACGTTTTTATAAATGGACTTAAAAGTGGAAAATAATATTTCTCAGTCCTATAGAATTTGTTTTCATAACTTTTGATAATCCCATTTCACAGCCGGAATAAAAGGAATGCGTTTGAAATATACGTTTACGGTTTTCCTACGGCACCATGAATTATCTTACCGGCCGTCTTCACGTGCTGGAAAATCTCGCTTGCTTGACGACACATTTTAGAGATAGTTTTGTTGACTGGGCTTTTGACAGCATACTTTTTCATTTGTAAAATGTCGCCAAAAAAGAAGGTTCGAGCTTTTCAGGCTAAATTTATATTTTCCACCAAAATAAACGATGCTACTCTGAAGAGTTCTGCGAAATGAGAAACTACTTGTCAAACAACAAGAATGATACATAGTTGAAAGCAGTGCTGCCGCTGTCATTTCAATTGAAGTTTTTGACTTCACTTTGGAAGCCTTCACTTCGTCTCAAGGCGGATCTATACAAGGTGGTGTTATCGGATCCGCTGATTTCACGGCGAATTTGTACCTTTTGTCAATATCATGTGTTTGTTGTAATTTGGCTTTGTACTGATTGTCAAGGAGCGTATAATTTGTTGTTGCAATTTTTGTTTTTGTTCTGTTAACACCACCTCTTCATTTCTGTGTTCGTTTGGGATAGTAGCTTATTTCGAAAGGCTGGCTTGCGGCATTTGCAGCATACGATTGCTAATGACTCACTGGCATCAAGGCGTTTAAGAACTTTTGGCAAATAAAACTGTGCAATTTTAAACCCTCGCAAATGAAATGTCAAAATTTGTATGGAAAGCCATTTGCACAAAAAGGAAACCTTTGCGCGGCAATTTTGTAGCGCAACTTTGCGCATTGTGCTGTGCAATCCTCAATCAGCTATTTTGTTTACATTCATTTTGGTTTGTGCTCAACGCTTTTTCGAAATAACTGCGGTAAAACCAAGGCACATTAAACTGGTAGTATCAGTAGGGCAAAAACAACATTTGCGTGTATTTTGTTGTTGCTTCTGGTATCGAAAGTGTCAAAAACTGTTCTGAATTTTTTCTTCTAAATCAAAGCGTGCCATGTGAAATACAAAAAATTATAAAAAATAAAAAATTGAAATTGGAAAAAATAAAAATTGATGCAACTTTCTTTCCTAGTAAATTTGTTTGCTTCTCGAAGCATTGATCCATCCTTTACAAGGGCCAGTAATTAGCGGTTGTGCTGCTGAGTTGGGCGAACGTTCCAAAAGCTGCTATTCAATCGCTTGTTTTGTATGGAAAAAGGTTTCACATGCAAATGGATTTTAACAATTCAGAATTTTTGTGAGAAAAAATTAAAAATATTTGACATTTTCGAGACCAAATAATTTGAAAATAAATCAAATCAGCTGCTCTACTGATACTACCTGTTCAATGTACCTTGGGTAAAACATAAATATTTGCTCAAATTTGAGTTTCAATTGTTCAACTTTATAAATTAAGTAAAGTGAAATATTTAAATGTCAGAAATTGCATAACACTTCAGAAAATTTGAGCCCTACATATTTTACTAATTGTGTTCCGGATCGAGTGCCGGCATTAATTATGGGTGGTATTGTCACTTGCGAAGCGAATGATTTTGGCGAAGCGAACGGTTTAGCGAAGTGAATTAAAAGGCAGAAGGTATTAAAAGTGTGCGCGATGCGAAGAACTCTCACAAGCTGTTAAAAGCGAACACTTAATGCATATTTAAGTTGCGTCCGCCAATCCATTCGCTTCGCCAAACCGTTCGCTTCGCCAAATTCATTCGCTTCGCAAGTGACAATACCGCCCTATTTTTTGGTATTTTAGAAATTTACTGTCATACTATGCAGAGTTTACATATAATAGGTGCGTTCGTTTAAAATCTCCAACAGAAACCAACCAACTGCCAAATTCCGGCGAAATGTCATCTGTTCGCTCACAAGAGAGAAATATCCAAAATAGTACGCGAACAGAAAATTTGCAGAAACTTGCAAGTTAGACGAACAGCTGATATAATTTTTGTTTACATTCAAAAGTGTAAAATTTAAAACGTTTGAAAACTCATTACAAAGTGGTATCCTGGCACAGTTTATTGATTAAACAAATAACTACTTACTTCTTACAAGTTTAATTAGTCGCATTTTGTAATTTTTAACTTCCAAACCATCAAATTCAATTTTGTGATTTGCGTAAATGCCAACCAGCTGTTTTGATCAGCTGTTTTCCTGTTGGCAAATTGCTGTTGGCAAAAATTTTTCCAACAGAAACCAGCAGCTTCCCCTCAAAATGAAATGTCACTTTGCTCTCTCAATTTCCCCTACTTTGCAAGTTTTTTGCGTACGCGAACGCAAAAACTTGTAAGTTTTGGTTAAACATGAACAATTAACAGCTACGCGAACGAACCTAATATATTATTACTATAAATATTGTGCAGATTTTGATCTTTACTTTTATTCATAGTATAATTTACTGAAGTATCTCTTGTTATTCTTCACTCTTTCAGATACATACCATTGCTATTTTAAGATTGTGCAAACTCAAAAATATATTTAAGGACTATTTCCTATCTACATCTGTTGTCGCTAAACATAAAGAACACTTTAAATTGCCCTAAACCAATTGACACTGCTCTAACATTGGCGTCGTAATTAAATCCTCGTGGGACCATCGCTGTCAGTTGGCACCATGG
Source organism: Rhagoletis pomonella (assembly GCF_013731165.1). Lineage (NCBI taxonomy): Eukaryota > Metazoa > Arthropoda > Insecta > Diptera > Tephritidae > Rhagoletis > Rhagoletis pomonella. The sequence goes on along the minus strand of NW_023458561.1, from coordinate 70,689,411 downwards.
AGGACGATCAGCAGTTCTGTCTGCGATGGAACAATCACCAGAGTACTCTGATTAGTGTGTTTGATACCCTTTTAGAGAATCAAACGCTCGTGGACTGCACATTAGCTGCAGAGGGAAAATTCCTCAAAGCCCATAAAGTGGTACTATCAGCATGTAGTCCGTTTTTCGCCGTAAGTAAATTTCATAATTATGTCGTTATTACTTTTATATATCGTAGTTATTAAAATACATACATATGTATGTGCGTTTTTGTAATTTCAGACATTACTGCAACAGCAGTACGATAAGCATCCAATATTTATTTTGAAGGATGTAAAATACCAAGAACTGCGTGCCATGATGGACTACATGTACCGTGGAGAAGTGAATATTTCACAGGATCAGTTAGCTGCGCTGTTAAAGGCCGCTGAATCATTGCAAATAAAAGGTCTATCAGATAACCGCAGTGGTAGCACGCCGAAAACAGAACAACATCGCAGTTTAAATGTACCTGGAAGTGGTAGCGGCGGTAAATTGAGCGGATATACACTCGAGCAGACGCAATCCAAACGTCCTCGCGTTGGACCCTCACCAATGGAGCCTACAGATATATCAGGCTCACGAGAGGGCTCTTCTAGTCCATCTAGGCGCCGAAGGAAAGTTAGACGCAGGAGTGTTGAAAATGCAATGTCTGGTAAGTAATATTGGGGCCACTATGACTATGATTGTTTAGTCGTATCTTTGTTCGACATTATTATCCGTATTGTGAATCAACACCCCGAAGTTTAATATAAACGTTTAACTCTCTAATTGCAGCAGAAGTTCATGACAATTCCAACTCTTCTCAAATCAATCAATCGTCACTTCAGCCACAGCAACAACAACAACAACCACAAACCAATGCAAGTGTAACTGGGGTTGGGGCCATTATGGCAGCCACCTCTTCACTTCCAGTCTCGGCATCCACCCTATCAAGCGGTTCAAGTGGTGTTTTAGCAGCAACTGGGTCAATTGCTGTCACACAAGGCAGTACTCAGCAAATGACCACAAACATTACCAAAAAGACTGAAAGCGTTAAAGGAGTAAACGATGCCATTAATACAGAAAATATACAGGCTGTGGGTGTAGCAGGTACTGGAGACGAACAAAATGTCGAGCATCTTAAGGGTGATAAATCGAATCACAAACAAAAGTCGTCGACAGCTGGTGTTGCTGGTAAAGAAACTGCCGAATTAGTAATCGAACCGAAAAGTGAATATGAGGAAGAGGGTAATGAGGAAACTGTTGAAGATCTGACGCTAGACGATGAGGAAATGGGTATGGAGGATTTAGATCAAAATGCCGGTACAAGCCAAGCCGGCGAAGGATCTAGTCAAGGTAAGGCGGCGACGCCATGTGTTTTTACTAAAGCTGACTTCCAAAACGTAC
>NW_023458561.1:70659676-70668004 GCF_013731165.1 Rhagoletis pomonella | reverse complement strand
AATGTTTACAAAAATTTTAACTGCGATTTTATAGCCCATTAAGTATTAGTATGATAAAAAGTGCAAGTTTCAAGTGTCTACAAAGTACTCTTGAATTTTGATCATTTTTTGTCGAAGGTGTTGCGATTTTCTTCCATATTAAAATAAATTGTGTTTATTCGTTATAAGGAAGCAAATGCGGCCCAAAAACGTTTAGCGAGTACATCGCCAAGGAGGCAAATGTGATAAAAAATCTAAAAAATCAACGGTAACTTTTGACTCTACATATGAAATTGAATACCTAAATTCTTTCTAAAAATTCTGAATAAAGTGTGAAATTTTGGCAAAATTTTGTTGAATTTTTATAATTGTACAAAGTTTAAAATGCGTATTTAAATGCAGTTTATTATATAATGAGCTAGACTTTTACAAAAAAAAATTATACATTAAATAAGTAAAAAAAAAAAAAAATATACACCCAAAACTGGCCAAAATAGGACAGGTCTATTATTTCTGCCACCAGTGTATAACAGAACCTCCAATTCCTTTCATGAATATGGGCCTGTTCGAGGCACGTAATGAAAGCGGCATTACTGCCGTACTGATGAAAAATGGCAACATTGTTGCAACTGCACACACTGAACCAAAAAACACACCTACAGCCTGCCTGAAAAACGGTAAGAAGAAGGGTTACGTTCTGCAATGATCCGCTTAATATTTAACGCTGGGAAACAGATTACAAACCGAAAGCTAAAGTTTTTAATACTAGGAGCCAAAAACGCTTCGAAAGGACTTCTTCCCTTATTTGCCCACTTCTATTTTTTTAGAGAGGAGTTCTAAAGCTGCTCTGCTTCTTTAATTCATAAAAATCAACCCTCTTTAACGTATACATATACATAAATGTGTTTTTTAAGCTTCATATCAAATATATTTTATTGCAATTTAAAATGTTCATTGAAATTCAACCAAACAGCAAACACTTTTATAAATACATTCGCATAAGTTTCAAAAGAAAAAGCCCTTCTAGCTCACAGAGGAAAACACTTATTTTCTGCTCTACTTGGGTAATCCCTTTAAGAAGGCCTACCTAAATTATCTTCTGGGTAGTAATTAAGAAAACATTGGACGGCCTTCGAGCAGGACAAAGCCATGCATGACAAAGCCGTTTGCTCGAAACAAATTTAAAGATTGACGTATGTAGCTACTTATATTCTTAACTACTTATTTTCAAAACAGTTTTACAGTTTCTAATGAAAAGAAGGCAGTGCTCGAATCGTAACATCCGTTCACGGATTGATAACGATACGAAAGAAAATTACGTGATACGACGTCAGGCAGTATAAACTGAAAGGGAAGAGTACGTTCACGTATGTCATAATGCGAAAATGAGTTTTTACGTAACGAGTAGTTCGATATCGTATGTGACGATTCGAGCCCTGACTTCCAAAACGTACCAATATAATGTTTGGATACTGTTCCAACTGCGGTATTGAAACTGTTTGTTTATGCTGAGTTGCGAAACATTGAAACATCCTTTGGGAATTTTACATTTTCACAACACCAATCGTAACAACAACCAAGAAGTCGTAATAATGGCTGATTACATATTGCAGCTGTTACTTTTCCACTTTCCACTTTTCGACATTTTGGTGACGAAAATTTAGCGTAGCGGTTGACCGAACTCCGCTACTGGTCCGACCAGCATCAATTCTAATAGCCAACGGTCATTGTGCCATTTGAAGCCGCAATAAAAATTTGAAAGCGGCAATTCGATTTTTGTTTTGTTTTTTTCGAATTCATATCTTTATCTCTCAATTGTGTCGAATATCAACGGTATTTTTTCTGCTTTGCAATTTTTAGAAAACAATCATTCTTTTAATAATTAATTTTTCAAAATTTTTTCAAGCTATTTTTGTGAGAGTAAACAAAAAAAATAACACTTATCTGTTGGGCTCTCATTTTCACTTAACTTTGACGTTGTATCTCCTTTTCCGCTCATATAACTCGTTGGCAGCACCAATAAATTTCCCGAATCTGAGCAAACGGCGCCAAACATTCGGTCGGATACTGCCAGTAAATTTAAAATAATAAGTTAATTCTACCGGGTTCAATATAATTTCCGAACTGCTAGTTTTAGAGGCTTTGGGAATTTTGCCGAAGCAAATTGGAAGTCTTACATAATGCCACTGCAACATCCTTAAGGTTGATTAATGGAAGTGTTTGCTAGGTTGCTAGAAGTGATGCTGTGCAACAAAAAAAAAAAGTTCTAACTGCAAACATAATTTTTATTTTATATCTTTTCAAATGTTATTAATAGCTACACTCAAAAATGAATAGTGTGAATGCAATTTTGACATCTTTTACTCGGTTTTAGCTACATAGAACGCATGCGAAGTTTTTTTTTTCTTTTTTGTTTGTTTGTTTTTTTTTGCTTCCTTTTCGGTCTTTGGCTAAGAAAAATCGGCTCTTTGTGGTTTTCCTTGCTAATATAGATAGTCAGGCGTTTGAAAAATAACTTTGACAAACTTCCTAAACTTAACAAAACCCCCTTATGATCCGCAGATGTACTTCATCCGATTTTCGATGTTGCATGCAGCTTGAATAGTTTCCGTGATGTCACTACGACCAAATCTAGGTAATAACATTTTAGAATGAACTACTAACTAAAGACTCTTGAATAACTATAGCAAAACAATTGCAGTCCCTTTACGGGCAGCGATGCCCTACCGACTTGTCCACACTGCGGCAAAGTCTACTCGCACGTTTCCACCATGCAGCGTCATTTAAAAAGCGGCTGTGCTTCTGGCAAAGTGAAGCGGTATTTGTGTGGGATGTGTAGCAACAAATATGCCCGCAGTGATACTTTATCGCGTCACATGCGCACGGTTCATGCCAAATGTGTACAAAAGGGGGGCCAAGGGAGCATCTAAGTCTAAGGAGCCACTGACTGAGGTTTGCATCGTGAATACGTACTTTTTTTTAGAGCGATTTGAATTGTGTTGAATGAGTTAGAAAATCCAATAATTGATTCCGTTAACTCTTGTCATTGTAATAAATAAAATAAAAGTTGTACAACAAGTCGTGTCTATGCTCCGTTTTATGGCATTCGATTGTTATTTAGTCAAGCCCATTACTTTAGTACTTTTTTGATTTCGTGATTTCCACTTTATTTAACGGGTCAATTTCGGATAGCAACCGAACTTCAGTTACGTTGCTATTTTCCTGAAATGGTATTACAAATTGCAACTAGCAGCCATCATCTGGAAACGTGAGTTGGTAGTATATCGGCAACTGCATTTTCGTGCATGCCGAGGAAATTTTGTTAGAGAAAATTATTTATTTATTTTTTCAACTGTTTCTTCAGTTTTTGCTTACACTGAAGTTTTGATTGCTGGTTTCCAAAATGCATATTTTTATGTCAGTGGCGTTGTCGGTCAACTGATGTTGCGTTGCTATCCATAATCAACCCATAATAAAAAATGAATTCTTTCTTTGGCGTACGAAATATCGGCTCTTTCTGGTTTCCCTGCTATGTAAAGTATTTAAACAAGAATTTTATTGCTTTCACATATCAAAAATAGATCCGTTTGCTTCACGTCCCGCTGTCACTGTTCCATGCGTTTTTCCTAGTCGTTTCACGACAGCTGGTAAAATATTGAGGTAACGACTTATAAGAATTACATATGTACATACATATACATTTATGTACATATATAAGTGCTTTATAGTACATAGAGAACAATTTCAGTGCGTCTGCGGGTAATCAAGGTTTGACGGTCCCGGTCTGCCCTCACTGCGGAAAGTTTTACTCCCGAGTATCCACCATGCAACGACATTTGGAAAGTGCGTGTGGGACTGGCCAAGCGAAGCGTTTTTCCTGTAGGATTTGTTCGCATAGATACGCCCGGAAGGATATTTTGTCCAGACATTTGCGTACCGTCCATGCCAGAGACAAGGCTTAATTACAATTTTTGGCCCAATGTAAGTTTAGTCAAGGCTTGGGAGGTATGTAAAAAAATTCGAAACTTTCGCCGACCACATACTTACATTCGTAATTGTTTGCCGTTTGTGTCTGACAAAAGCTTGTCCTAGTCATTTAAGGTCTTACAACCACGGCTGACAAAAAGTAGCAGACTAAATCTGGTTTTGAGCGCTTAAAAATATATGTTCTATATATGGTTTAAATACACTCGAAAATATATGATTAAAAAGGCGAATTCATAACGTCAATTTTATAAAAGTTGGCAGCGATATTACAAAAACAAAAAATTACATGGGTTTTGTCAAGGCATATTAAATAGAGCACCACGGAGACAATCAAATAAATATGTCAAGCATTGCGTATGCGCGAGTGAGGTTCGCTCTCGTGTCTTGCTGCTCGCAAACGTTCAAATAAACGCGGATGAGTATTTATTGTTAATTATTATATCATTTATGGCATAATTTTATATGTTATATGCTATAAATTAATATCAATTTCGTTTTCCTTGTCCTCGCACTTGCTCACCATGACACGACCAGAAGGCAAGTGAGCTTGTTTTTTGTCAAGCACAACACGAGACGGTCAAATAAACAGTCATCAAATTCAAATATCAAAATTTTTTTATTTTCATCAAGTGTAGCCGACATAAGCCGACGGCACCAATACACTTAAAGCGTCGATAAAGATATTTGATCGTCTCCGTGGCGCTTAAGGTAGAAGTGAGAGTATTTTTTTAAACAAACTTCTTGCAGAGAACTTGTTTAATTTGCAAAAGCGGAAACAACATTTGGTTAGTAAATAATTTAAAGATTTTGATTGTTCACGTATTTCTTCTAAAGTTTTTCTAATTGTACCATGGAATTCGCCTTGGTTCATCTAAACCAGCGATTCCCAATGTGGTCCAGGTAGGCCCCCAGGGGTCCACGGTGACGTAAAAAAAATATAGGGGTCCATGAGTTGTCAATGGGGGTCCACGAAAATTTATCTGGTTTCGATGTAAAGAACCAAAATGGTTGCTTGATAGCCTCTTTATTTAACTTTAATTTTTTTGAGTGGTGTATAGTGAGTCTTGACGCAACGCTGCACTTACCATCACTTTGTGTTTTCATACGTGAGGAAGCATTAAAGGCCACCGGCAGACTAACAAGAACCGGATCCGGATGCTGGTATGACAATGAGTGGGGCGCGGCAAAAATTGCCGGCGGCAGATATTCCATCGCTGAGACCGGACTCACGTTGTCGAATCTTCACTGGTGGCTATAAAACTGACTCTGGGTCATGAGCTCGGGTGTTTTTCGAGATTAATGGAGATAAGCTTCACTTTTCTGTAGGGGAATATGCTTCGGTCTTCCAGGCTGAGGGAATTGCAATACTCAAAGCCACGGACTACATGGTAGAACATAGGTGGAGGGGAAGGAGTTTACGTGACCAGCCCTCTATTTAAGTACTGCCAAACTAGTTCGGCAATGCAAGTCTCGACTAAAATATGATGGTGAACATAACGAGGTTGTTTTACTCTGGGTGCCAGCTCAGTCTGCAGTACCTGGTTATGAGACATCTGATCCTTTGACTCAGACTAGGCATTCCTCGGTTCGCAACCAGTTTTAGCACTCCCACCTTCGGCAATCGAAGCCACCATCAGAAACTGGGTGAATACTTCGCTCAGAAATGACTGAGAGGCATCGAAGGGATGCAGGTGGGCAAAACTCATCTTGCCTTATTTGTCATCGATTTTTTTTAACTCGTTCTTTTCTCTATTGTCAGTTTCTGAATTAAAAGTTTGGCGTAAAAAGCTTAGCCGTTTTAATGTTTTAAGTTTTGTGTTTTAAAAATGTGATAAATATTTTTCGCCTCACTTTAAAACTCGAAGCGATAAAAATTAAAATGATGCCATTAACACAAATAAACTATTTCACATATACTACACGTGCAAAGTCATGAGTGAGCCGAACATTTGACGAGTTCATGGTGAAGATAACGCTAGCGCTCGCAGTGCTCTTAAAAATATATAACTCTTCCGAGCGAGAGAGTATTTTGGTGTATTTACGAGCTCTATTTTTTAAAACCTACAAGTGTGTAGGTTAGTTTTTGAATTCACCCGCGATGCATATTTACATTGTTAGATCTAATTTTCACATTTGATTTTTTTTACGAGCTTTAGGAATATTTAGAAATGTATCAGCAGGGGGTACACCGAAACCAGAAAATTTTTGAAAGAGGTCTACGAATAAAAAAAGTTTGGGAACCTCTGATTTAAACTGAGTAAAACTCTTTTATTGGAGTTAAAAGTCATTGCATATTTCATGTACATAATACATATATGTATGTTTGTCAAAGTTCGTATAAGGACCTGTCTTTACTGGCGAAAAAACTGAACAAGGTACTGATTTACCGTCTCATCCGAATGTAACGTCATTCCAATCAGTTTGGAAGAGTTTTGAAGAAAGCGAAACAATTGGAAGTCTCACGGCGCAAGGTCGAGCGAGTAGGTTTGGTGTAGCAACACATCTCATCCCAGCTGCAATAATTTTTAACGGGTCGCCAAATATAGTAGTCTGTCGTTGTCGTGATGGCAGGCTCCGGAGGTTTTTGTATGACAGATCCTTCAAACTATCCCATTGCCGACGGTATTCATTCGAATTGAGGTTTCAGTTCTTTGGAAGGAGCTCAAAAATACCACACCTTGCCAATTTCACCACACTGAGCGCATAATCTTCTTTTGATGAAGTTGTGTTTTTGATGTTTGAGCCACCCTGATGAAATCATTATAAGGTGTGAACGACGTGTTTGCTGTGATTTTGATCAAATCGGCAGATTTGCCGATTCTGATAGTATCTAAAATACTACGTTTAGGTAATTCATTTTATCGCGATTTTTTAAGATATTAGTGTTTTCAGAACGATATTTGTGATATTAATGTGTTTTAATCTATCTAAAAAAAACAGGACAAGCCTATTAGGAAAATTCCTTATATGATCAAGCCTAGTGGAGTAGGGTGTATGCTGCACCCTACCCTTACACAAGTCGAGAAAAAATAATTAAAGATTTGGTACTTTTTCTACTACTTTTAAATACGTGACCGCAACGTAACTGCAAAAAAAGTGAGGTGAATCAACTGATCAAACCGTATTATGATTCCACTATGACGTTACCATTTATTATTATTATTTTCGAAGAGTGATCGTTTACTTCACATTAGAGACACGGGCACGGGACTAAATATTTAATCCCGATCCCGCCCAACCCGAAATTCAATTTTTAAGGCCCGAACACGCCCATCCCGAAGTTCTTCTAAATTGTACTGCGGGTCCCGAAATCTATCACTAAAAAAATTCACATCGCTTTCAAATTAATTTTAAATAATGAAAAAAAAATATTTGAAAGATCTCGCATCTTCCGATTATATTGTTTTGCTTTGCTTTGCTGTTTGTTTTCGTCTCCATAAAAAAAAAAACAAAGTGAATGTTTCATACAACGTTTTTAAGGAAAATTTTCGGAGGTTTTGATTTTATCGAATTTTTACAGACCTCCTCTGGTTACGGAAAAACTAAAGTAAATTAGAGAAGGCAACCCTTTTTATAAGGTTCTAATTTTATTTTTTAAATATCTCAATGTCCACACGGCGCCAAAGTCTCTACTCACACGTTTCCACCATGCAAATTGAAGCGGTTTTTGTGTGGGGATGTCAACCGAGCACATAGGAAATAAAATCAAAGTTGTAAAAAACTGCCGCGTCTATGCTCCGTTACTATTACAGGGGCGGCAACTACATTTACTTGCATGCCGAGGAAATTTTGATGGAGAAATGTATTTATATTTTTTTCAACTGTTTCTTCAGTTTGTTTACACTGAAGTATTGACGTCTGGTTTCCAAAATCTTCACCTTTATAGGCACTTAAGTATAGCTGCCATTTATACCTGATACTATATGTATAGATACATATTTTAATGTCAGTGGCTATAATCGACCCGTAAAAATGCATTCGGTTTTTGGCGTACGAAATATCGGCTCTTTTTGGTTTCCCTGCTATCTAAAGTATTCAAAAATTAATTCTATTGCTTTCACATATCAAAAATAGATTCGCCTCCCTCACGTCTCGCTGTCACTGTTCCATGCGTTTTTCCTACTGAAACGGCTAGTAATATATTAAGGTAACGACTTATAAGAATTACATATGTACATATGTATGTATATGGATGTACCATGATTCAATAATAAAAGCTACATCAAAAACCGTCACAACTCGAAATTTTTCAAAATGCATTTTTTTTTTTTCATAAAACAGTTCACAGACCATATATCTGACGGCCACCAAAATTTTTTCTTAATTACCATTGCCTTTAACTGGTAAAATACTAAAAAAAAA
>NW_023458561.1:70636564-70659666 GCF_013731165.1 Rhagoletis pomonella | reverse complement strand
AAAAAAAAGCTTGAAATAATTTTTTAAATAGATATAATACCCACAAATATCAAAAACTAGCGAACTAAAGAAAAAACGTGAAACATGAAAAAGATCGGCTTATAATTTATATGTATGTATATCGGCACTAGTAAATTAAAATTACTTGCAACGAAATCAATTTTTTTTCTAGAAATCATTTCTTGAAACCCGTTCTTTGACTCAAAATATGAATTTTTATAAAAAAATTTCCTTGATTTGGGTTATACTTTTCTATGAATCTGCGTAATTGCTTACTCAGGATTAGCTTGTGTCAGTTTTTACTATTTTTGGCCGCTGTACTCCCATTGTGCGTCTCTACGGACTACGCCTCGTTATGGTTCCACCACATCCTAATCATATATGTATGTATATGTACGAGGGCTGCTTTCTACTTTTGCGTCTAACAACAATGGAAAAAATTAACAAATGGTTTTCGAATTCAGCCTGAATATCTGCTCTGTAGTGCGATTCCCATTTTTCTTAACGACAATATTCGTATCGTTAGCTAACGATTCCGACAAGTTTCGTTAACTGCAATTCTCAAGCACGCTTTTAGCGAATATTTTCGGTAGCTTTGACAGTTGTCGTAACGAAATTTGTCGATAACCTAGCTACGAATATTTTGTCGTTGAAAAGCCTACCGATAAAATTGTTTCAAGTTTTTATTGAGAAAAATTAGGCCCAATTCATCGTTAAATGATAATAAAAAATAACTAATAAATAAAAATTTATCACATATAGATGTGCTTTTTATTATTGTTCCTTTTATTTATTACACTGTGCAAGTTGAAAACATTGGCAAAGGCTTAGAAAGTTGATCTCACTTAATTGGGGCATTCTAAATTTTGTCAGATTGGCTCCAGTTTTCGAGATAACGATACTAGAGCATTTGCTTCAATTTTAACTTGTTTGTAAATAAATCAGCTTTAGTGTTGTTTTAATAAAATGTTTAACATGACTATTTTTTATAGTGAAGGTTATATTAAAAAATAGTCACGTGAAAAAGTTTGGTAAAATGACTTTAACGGACTTTGTTGGAGTTATTTATAAAAACACTTTACATTTAAGGAAATTTTCAAGTACCCTTACGTCGAAAACTAGAGCCAAAGCTGAATTTTTAGACGTGGAAAGCATAATGTCAAAATTATGTGTTTGTTGTAATTCATACTGTAATTGTGCGTATAATTTGTAATTTTTTACTTATATACGGCTTATACCCCCTTATTAAATTCGCCTTGCACGAGACCGTTATTGCCAAATAAGCAGTCCAGCATCCTATGGTACTGCTCCGTAGTAGCTCCTGCTCTTCTTTTTTTCATATTGTATTCACAAACAACAATCCCGACACAATAATACGCGCAACAATAACAAGTTTCTTTTAAATATTGAGTGTCAAACGTCAATATTGCCATATTTGGCATTGTAATTAACGACAATCGTCGTAAACTTCTTTATCGACATGTCTAACGAATTCTGTCGTTCAGCGTGTTTTTGAGAATAGCCTATTCGCTACTGCAAGCTACAAACGTCGTTCATTATCAATAACGAATATCGGTCGTTAAGAAAAATGGGAATCGCACTACTGGTCTTCACAAATCAATTTGAGTACTACCGTGTGCCAGTGAATGGAAGTGGCTACGTACGATTACTAGTACAGCAAAAAGCAATTTGTTGATTACGGATGGCAATCGAGCTTCAATTGTGTTGCCATTGATTGAAATGGTATCACATATGGCAACTGGCAACTGAAAGCTGGCCACTGAGTTGCTCTATTGGCAACTGCATTTTTGTGGTTTCCGCGGAAAATTAGTTTGAGAAAATTTATTTATTTTTTCAACTGCTCCTGCTGCTTGTTTACACACGAGTCTTGCTTGCTAATACTTCAAAATTCTATTATCTTCAATTTCATAGCACTTAACTAAATATATTTGCTATTCACAATATACATACATATGTACATTTTCATTTCAGTGCCCAGTTACCCATCTTAATTGGCCCACAAATGGTACGCTTAGCAGCGAAATAGATTTTATTGTTGCCAAATTATATGGGTTTTAATCGTTTCTTTCATACGTAAAGCCCAAAGTTGCCTCTAACTCACGGTATGTTAGATGACGGTTTTGCATTATCAGTTCAGGGGTAGAATCGATGTTTTCGATGAATTTTTTTACCGATTCAAGCAAATAGAATGCTTTTAAATTCTTGTTTATTTGAATGAGATTTTATGTAGTGAAAGTAAGTTTTCCCCGTACAGGTAGAGGGACTTATTTATCCTCTCTGAAGAGACGAGCTTTTTTGCGGTAAAAAATATTTAAAAAACACAAATGAACTTAATTCGACTTTTTGCGATGAATTAAAAAAAAAATGTTCATGCACTAACTCGATTTTTTGCCAGGGATGAAAAAAATTCAAAACTCGCTCTGTGCCCAACGCTTTTTATAAAAGCGCGTCCAATTTACACCTGCCAACACTTGGTTTTGGCTAGCCGTATGAAATATTTACATATGTATGTATGTACGGGGTACGTTACAAACTTCTTATATTCCCACCAGTTGTACACAGCCAGGATAACCGCTATTAAGTCGGTCTAACTGATGTAATAATTTAACATAGTATTTTATTAACCAAAACTAAAAACAAAAAAAAGAAATTAACATTGAAGAATTTTGCAACTCAGAATGTGCATTGTGATTGTAATATTGTTTGAGCCATTGCGATCTGTAGTACTATTCGTACAGATCAAAGGGCTCGCGCTGCTGGCTTCTTATCTTCTATTGGCATGCCTAAAATACTAAAGCAAACTACATATATATATGTATACCCTATGTACAGAAATGTTTAACAAATATGCATACACACGCACGCAACTACACGAAAAATCGAAAGTTTCGTTATTAAATTTTAATTCGAAAATTAAATTTTTTTTTATATTTTCTATTCACACACAAGTACATATCTACTGCATATGCTATAAGATTTCCAATAACCAGAAACAACAAACCAAAATACAAATGTATTAAATAAACATGCTCTTTCCTCATCGAAATTTTAAAGGAAAAACTAAACAACACCAAATTTCAGGATATTTCCCCTCCTTTGCTCATCCAACCAATACTACCACTACCATCGCTACCAACGCCACCAATACAAATACTATTCGGTCATCCGGCTGTACATTTTCGAGACAACAGCTACAACAACAACAACAACAATCACTGACAGCGGATATGCTCGTAGATAAAACGAATAGCAACATATTTGAAAGTAGTTCGCCCGAAAGGCAGGACACCTCTGCAGCCAACGAATGCACCGATTCGCTATACTCCGGCATAAGTTCGCGTTACCAGTTGCTCGATAATTCCGAAGAGAACTACGAGTGTCCGCAATGCTATCGAACGTATCGCCGCCATGGAACCCTGCGTCGACATATGCGCCAAGAATGTGGTAAGGGTAAAAGTATGGTATGTTCGGTGTGTGGGCACCGGACGAAACGTGCCGACCATTTGCGCCAACATGTGCGAAAAAAGCATCCCGAAATGGCAATGCGCTCTTTGTTTCGACGCCCGGCAACAACGAGTGCCATTGGCAATAATAATCATGGCGTGCGATCGCATGGGGGGTACGCACATCGCCTGCCACCCCACCAACAACGCTTGCAGCCAATGTTATCGTCGTATACTGCGACAACAACACGCAGTCAGTTGGAAGATGCGCTAGATGCAACAAAAGCGCCGCTCCCATTCAATACAACCACCACCTCTATGCCATCAAGTGTCAGTAGTTTTATGGGTGTTGAAGTGGTCGATTTGGATACCGAAGGTGATAATAACGACGACGATGATGACGACGACGACAACGACAACGACAGAAACGATAAATTCGATTCCGAAGAGAACAACAAAGTCAGTCGACAGCTGCGAAAGGAGTTGGTTGGTGGGGCCAACAATGCGCACGGGGGGAAATTATCCATGATAGGTAATAGCGTCAGCAATCAACCGCCGACTATGCCACAGAACTTTTATCAATTACGCCATTTTCAGCATCAGCATCAGCATCAGCGCCAGCGCCAGCAATGTTTAGATGACTCCTTTAAGGGAGAATGTGCTGACTAAAATAAAAGCTCGTTCTTTATCTGTTCGACGACATTCAAGGTTCGAATTGAAAAATTTCGTGTGCAAACCGTTTTGGCAAGATTAACCAAAGAATAAAATGAAAACATACATACATACAGAGGATTGTGGGGGGATCAAACTAAGTTTGTGTTCTGTAATAAATACTCGTAGGATTGGTGCACTAATACTGAAGGAAACTAGAAATAAAAGGGGGGATTTTTGTGAAATTTAGTGTGGCAGAATGGTGTAGTTTATTGTTCGAAACCATTATACAATTTCATGTTTAATATCGGGTAAGTTATTCAGAGCCACGAGACTGGTCTAAGTAATTATAATTCCATCTAAATGTGTTTGAGAGTGCTTTTGGGGTTTAGTTGTAATAGTTGTAAGACCTGGTTACTATTATTACAAAATCACTTTATTTTACATTAAGTTTTATAGTAAAAAAATAATCTATGCATTTCTATGTAATTGTACATGTTGTGACAATGTGTGCACACATACATATACATATGTTTGTATGTATATAATTAGTTAAGTGCATTTTAACCGAATAAATGTAAGTTTTGTGCATATATACATAAATAGAGTGTTTAATTTGGTGATAGCGCGTATTGTGTGAAAGGCAGATGCGACGTTGCCGAACGTTTTGCAGCTTCCAAATCGGCCGATTCTGGCCGATATTCTACAAATCCCTAATGTCTATTTTTTTACCTTAATTTTTTGTTTTTTTCGTTCTTTCTTTCTGTACATAGTATGTATGTAATTATTTAAAACGAACGTTTACAAATGCCTTTTACTTCAATAAATAAAGTGTGTATGTTGTATTTACATACATATACGTACGTACATACGTATGTATTTATGTATATTCGTACATAACCAACCAACTATTAATCGATGAAATATAAACGCAATATAGTAAATAACATGTTGTTTTACTGAAATCTTCTACATAAGTAATGGGTATACATTAATACATATACACATATGCATACACATACATACATACATACATTCATAGAGATACCTATCAAAATTACTTTTTAAGTTTATTAAAACGAGTGAATTAGCCTTTACAGGAAACATACACACATACACATGTATGTATGTATAACATAATTTCGTACAATTATTCTTGAATGTGTGTGTTAATAATTAGAGAGTATGTATGTATTATGGGCATAGGAGAGATCTTCAGCTGGGTTGCGTGCTCATGTGGGTTCTTCGAAAGCTCATTTACACACTACATGTGATAGTACATCTACAGTCATGTGTACCGTCCGTGTAGATTTTTGTGCATATTCATTACAATCATACATACATACATATGTATATCGAGGTCCTTGAAAATATTTTCGTAGGTATCTTACGTACGTACTTATACATAGTAGGGCAAAACAGAAAGGGAAATCACCCAGAAAGACACACATACAACACCTTAAAACCATTTCCAATGCGAAATCATCAATTTTTCAGATTTACGGACATTGTATAATATTGCCACAGCAGCGGCCGTCGTCGCAGCAGCTTCGGCAAGGAATGCAGCCAGCATCCAAATCCACAACAATGGCAACAATAACAACAATAAAGCAATGGTGGTCTATAACAAACAACGTGACACACACGGTGCTGATCGAAACGATGGTAACCAAAACAATAACGGTCAAAACGAATTGGTTGCTTCTGTTGCAGCACTCGAAGCTGCTGTTGTTCCCTCTGCAGACCTTGCTTATACGACTGCTAGTAGCTCTTTTTCAAATGCATCAACACCAACACAGACGCCAGCGTCAGCGTCAACGTCAACGCCGATGACACTGGCAACTGCGAAAAGTTTATTGTGTGACGTGCTTGAACCAGAAATATCGATTCATACAATGTACAAATGCTGTAGAACTAATTTTTTACAGCAGCCGCAGAGTCAAACGCAACAGCAACAGCAACAACAGCAGCAACATTTGCAAATTATACAGCCACATAGCCTAACTAGCGCATGCACAAGAGCAATGACACCACCAACACCGCCACCACCTATGCCTACGCACGCGACCACATGCCTGCCAACAACGTCATCAACACCATCCGTACACCATAGTAGTTGTAGTGGTTGCCAAATATCAGCTGCCGCCTCAATCCAATTGGCCAACTTAATTGGTAGCTCAATGCTCATGCCGCCGCAAGCAAGCACAGTGCAGGATGTCGCCGCCGCTTCTAAAACAGGCAGCACCGCCAGCATTGCTTTAACTCCAATAACAGACCATAGCGCTGGAAAAAGTTTATCCGCCAGCTGTGCGGACAAGGCGATAGGAGGTAGTAGAGGCGAGGCGAACGTGGCTGCGGAAAGTGGCATCAATACACTCAATCCGGCCAGCAGCTGCTTCAGCAAAGTTTCGCCGCACTTGGCGCTGGCGGCGGCGGGTGTTGCAAAGAAAGCCACGGTGCAGTTTCACTGCGAGTTTTGTGCGTTCTCCTGTTCTTGGAAGTATGATTTGAAGCTACATTTGCGGCAAAAGCACGGCATCCACAACAAGAAAATGTGAATGTGAATGTGAATGTGAAAGCATGGCCAACGCGCACAACTCGACACCTTTGTTTTTCCAGTTCGAAAATAATGTTCATGACGCACCAAATTAATTTTGTATCATGGTTCTCCTTTGATCAAAGATCAATTATTTCAGCAAGTTGTATGTTTGTATGCCGTGTAGTCCTAAGCAGGTTTAGCTTAGTTAATATTTATTATCATCTACATATGTATTTATAGCATAAATTGTACATATATTTAAAATGGAAACAATAGTAATCGTATGTAATGCAATTGCCTATGAAAATGTTCTAATAAAGAGCCCTGTGTGATTGAATATGCGTAAGAGAGAATTTTTGCAAATCGCGTGTATGTACTCGAAACATGGTTCAAGACAGCTCAGAACCTCCGGCAAAAACACATTTCTATGTATGTCGTGGATTTAACGGTGTCCTGAAGCTTAAAACACGAGCGGACGGACTGGACGAGGTGAACTTACTAACCCGAGTTATACGACGTGGACGTATGTATATGGATTCGCGTTTTTTGCTGCAAATATATGTATAACAACAAAATGTACTAGAGGATAATTAATTGGTGATACTGCTCCGATTTGACGATTTGATGATTTTCTGATGATTTGATGATTTGCTTCGACTCAGTTCCATATATACATACATATATGTTGGTAATATTAGATTAGACTGTATAGTTTAACGTTGTGTAGTTTGTGAATATTGAAATACTAGTCTAGTAGTTGAATCTATAGTTGCCTTTGAAATATGAAATACATAAGTATAGTATGCCTACGCTCGTAGGCTTATAGTACAAATATTGTAAATTTAATCTTTTGGTTTTATATGAGATGATGCTTGATGTCGGTTGACGGCCAAGCGTATTTCCAAATATGTATAGTACTTACACGTAGTACTCATTCCTCCGCCATAAGGACATTGGATGCAGTAATTTGAATTTTTACGTAGACATCAGTGAGTTGTGAGTAAACTTTGAGCTTTCTTGCTTAATTGCATTAAAAAAAAATTATACATACATACATAAGAAAAAAACGCAAATTGAAAATAAAGTTCGAATTCAAAAACAACGCAGTGTTTCACAACTTTCAAGCGTTTATCGAATATAGTTAATAATAACTTTATATAAATTCTTTATTTCATTTTTGTTTTCGTTTCATACATCACATAAAAACCCATTACACACACACCATCTACTACGCATAAACCCCCCGATAAATCGCTCACGATCTCGAATCACGCATGTTGTCGTTAACAGACCTAAAGTATGAATTTAAATCGTCAATGTTAGTCGGGGGTGAAATGTTTACTGAGAATCCGCATGAACGGTTTCCTTGTGCAGTTTGTGGAAAGAGTTACTTGCGCAAGCGTCACTTGCAGCGGCACATGCGGGACGAATGCATTGGTATTCCGCCACGTTTTAGTTGCGACCTCTGTCCCTCGCGTTTCCGGCGCAAATACCACATGGTCCGCCATTTGACATCGAAGCACGGCATTCCGCCGGCAATAGCTCAACAGACAACAAGTAGTAGCCACCACGGTGGAAGCGGCAGTGGCGGTGGATATCGCAGCTGTGGCGAGAATAGTGTTGGCGGCGGCTTGAATAACGCCAATGATTGTGATGGCTCGGCGCCCGAAAATCTGTCACTGAAAAAAGCTCATTACGAGACAAATAATGCGCCACACAGTCCGCATGGACCAGCCCACGTTAACGGCGGAGGCGGAGGCGGAGGCGGAGACATTGATGGTGACGCATGCGCCGCGAATGCAGACATGAAGCCAACATACGGTCTAACAGGAGCCATCACAGCTATATCGGCGGCAGCAGTTATTGGAGATAGCATTGGCAACGGCAAGACGCCAGATGCAACAATGCATGAGGAAATCGCCCATTCTTTGGCCGGTAGCGTCGTCGTCGATGACGATAAAATTGCCGGACAATTGGCGGCGAACAAAGCCATGAACGCCATTGGTGAGGATTGGAAAATGAAACTGGGCATTCAACTTATATCGAATTCCTTGCTAAAGGAGCGTCTCATCAATACCATGCCATTCGCTTACAACAACAACAACTAAGCGGCCTTTTTGTCGAAAAATACCAAGGATATTAATTTACGAGATAGATTAACAATACTCATTTATGTATTTATTTATTCACGTATTACTTTATTAATTTATTAACTTATTTATTGAATCTTCTATTTAGTTTATTAGAAACATATTTTCGATTTTGAGGTGCCCAATCCCTCCTCACAAATCATATATGTACAAACATACATACATAACATTCTATTCGAAGCATGACAGAAATTTAACAATGGAACGCGACCAAAAAGTATTAACATTTCAAAGATGTTTTTTTTTTTTTTTTTTTTTTTTTTTTTTTTTATAAAAGTAATAGTTTTATTTTGTTCATTTGCAGTATTTATGTTTATTATACTTTTATATGTATTGCATTTTTAGATTAAACACATACATATGTATGGATGTATGTGTGGGTGGGTGGACATATGCACATACTACATTCATAAACATGTACATTCATGCATACATATGTATTTACTCATGACAGGTATAAGTGTACGTACAGATAGAAAGCGGTGCTGTTCCGAGCGTAGTGGCGCTGTTTGTGTTCACAATGAATGAGGCCGTGTGGAGTTTTCCGCATAAAATTAGTTGCCAAGGATAAGCGAAGGTCGGCTAAAATAGTTGTGCCCTTGAAGAGATTTATCGAAAAATAAATTACCAAAAAATTGTTTTGATTTCAGTTAACAGCAGCGCCATCCTTAAAAAAGAAAAGAAATAGAATATTCAAAGTCAAAATGAATGTACATACATACATATGTATGCACCGCTTCCTGTGTGTTCACACACTTACACTTTTATATTATAGGAAAAAAACAAAACAACCAAATAAAAGCTGTTCAGCCAAAATTTGTATTAACTGTTAACGAGATCTCCAGGGAGCAGCAGTTCAGCACAGTTGATCCTACCTAGTTTGTAGTAAATTATTTGTATTATTTATTATTAATTGGACCAAAGTAATGATCATCTGATTGTTTCGCAACTCTACTTAAGTCAGCCTATGCGCTGAGTTTCAAAGAAAACTAAATTTGTATACTTAAATGTTTAAAAATACAAAAAAAAAAAACACATATCAAGTATCGCCGATAAGGAGATTTATTATATACATTTGTATGTATGTATGTATTTACGCACGAACACATATGTGTCGGAGACTGTAAATGCAAGTTAATTTTAGTTTCGAAATCAAAAATATGTGAAAAAAAGATGTACCGTTAGAATTATCTTTCATTGCAGAGTACCATCGTACCTATTCATGACTTAGAAAACTTGTGTATTATTTTGGTGTCGTATTTTTTGAGCTACATACAAATCGTAGAATTTTTTAGCTTTTTTCTTGGGCATACTAAAAAAATGCTTAGGGATTTTTCGTTTTGTTTGAATTTTTTATGACTTTCGCTGGGTACCGTTCAGGACCTTTTCGGAACTTTGGCTTCGACTTTGCGTCTTTTTCGGGGTCTTTCGAGGTGTTTCAGGGTTTATTCGGGACTTTCCCAGTTTAAAGGAGTTTTTCGGGTACTCCCAAGTACAATTAAATCTTATTTTCGCCATAAAGATACAAAAAAAACGAAATTTTATGTCATACTCGTTACAGTCTCTAATATATACGTAGTACATTTACATACATACATATGTATGTACTATACAAAGGTACATCGAATTCTAGTCTGAATGTTGTATGCATTGAACATTTACATAAGCCAGGAAGTTTGCTGGCCTGGCGTGCCGGTGTGTACAGAGTTCATCGACATCTGGAAATATTACAAAGTTACTAACTGCTGATGATAGAGTTTCATTGTGTATGTAGTATGTATGGGCATTGTGAATTTCAAAAACGTATTTTTAGTAGAATGCTCATCCTTAAAAATATTGTAAATTAAAACAGACTTATGGTATATGTGCAAACCAAAAAAGATAACGAATTTTTCTATGCTACATATTAGCTATGTAAGGAAATGAATATGTGTTGTGAACATTCTAAGATGTATTTTTTACGTAATTTATTAATCATTTAAGATTTGTAAAACCGGCACAAGATGGAGTTGGTAAAACCCGCAAAAACACATACATATATGTATATGTACATATGTATGTACATAAACACATATATTAAATATTTTACATATATTCATACCTATGTACATAACATAGGTACATATTTATGTATGCATGCATGCGCTCAATTCAATTAGTTTAGTTATTTTTAAAATTCATTGTAACAAACAATTTTTTAATGTGTAAACCGACATGTTCTTTGCATTAAGCGATAATAATAAAAAAAAACTTATACATACATATATTTAATTTGATGATTTAAAATATTAAATAAATATTTTAACTGCAATTTTGTATTTATCTTTCAGACTGGTCAAACGGTTTGTTTTTCTTCTCAATTTCTGCTTGTCCTTACTATGACCATCGATCGGCATTGCACAAAAGACAAATGTGTATGCTTTAATGTTTCTGACCTCTGGGTTTGGGGTTTCAGATTCAGAGCCCGCATTATAATTTGAAATGTTGTTTTAATTTCAGTTTGCCTACTTTGAACTAACTAATCGATTTTAAACTAAATCTCTTTTAGATATGTACCAATCGTCTATCTCATCCCCACATTTACCGCTACTACTACTACTACTACTAGTACTACTACTATGTATCACTTCTACTACTACTACTACTACTACTACTACGATTAAGCATATAGCAGTGTGCACTCTTTGGTGGATGTAAAAGTACACGCATACATTCATTTTTGTGTTTTGTGGGTAGGAAAATACAAATCTGCTAAACTCACCATACACTTTTCAATTTTCTACTGTGTTTCCATCCCGACTTTGTGCCGCATTGCCTTTTGGTGTTTTGTGCTGTCGTCATTTGTTTGATTGTATATTTTTAGCATACAATACAGTATTGATAAAAAAAAAAAAATTTTACGGAAATTGTAAATTTTATTCAAATACAAATATAAAAATATGGCTTAAATTTAAGCGAAAATAATTGCTGTTCATTTATTTTATGTTTTTTTTGGTACTTACATACATATGTACATATTTGCATATAATGCGATGCATTTGTGAACATATGCATATGTATGTATGTACGAATAAGTTAGGTTTTTTGGGACTTATTTTGGGCTGTTTGGGCACGTTCTTTTCAGTTCTGGGCACGTCAATGTCGTTTGCATTTTTCGTTTCGTCTTTTAATTTTTGTTTTTTTTTTTTGTAATTCCTTTCCTTTGTAATTGATTTATAAATCTGTTTACATATGTATGTATGTAGGTATTATTGCTTGCTGTGACAATTTTAAGCACAGATTTGTTCTTTTTTTTTCTAAAAAATATTGATGTATAAAAACTATTATTTTTTACTTCATTTCGTAGATTTATCTTCAGAGCCTTTTTGTTAGCATAAAAACATTTTAAATCAGAGACCGAAAATAACCAGTAAATACCAACATTTTTGTTTTTGGTTTATTGCAAAATCATAATTTCTTGGTTCATTATTTTTTCGAATATTTGTTAAACCTCCTATCAAAAATAATTGTAATTTTTGTGATTTATCTTTTCTATAATTTGTATTGCTTAAGGTGGAGTATGCGCTTTTATGACCGCTTTGAATTCTTTAATATATTAAAAATTAAAACCTAAAATAACAAATAAAAATCGTAAAATTATGGTTAAATTTGATCGGTAAAATGGAAATCCAATTTTAACTGTTAAATTGTGGTTTTTATTATAAAGCCCCGTAACTGTTACGGTCCCTGCTTTAAACAGTAAATGTTAGCCCTTAGCTTGTATATTGTCTTTCCTGAAAAAGAGTAACCGCTAAAGTCAACCCAGAACTTACATATTTATGTACGTACACATGTATGTACATACAGTATTGGCCAATACAATAGCACCCCCATTTCAAAGTCATATTGTTTGCCACTCGTGTTTATTTATTTATTTTCTAAAAAATCAACGGTAATCTTTAGCGACTTGAAACTTGCACATTATTGACTAAAATTGAATGCGCTATAAAACTGTGTACTCAAAAAAATTCTTTTTTGCGGTCTTTTAAAAAGTTTAAAACATGGGTTTATATGGATTTTGTTAGAGAATGAACTGTATTTTAATTGAAAATTCTTAAAAACAAATAACTAAACATAAGTGGCAAACAATATCGCTTTGAAAGGGGGTGCTATAGATATGTCCAATACTGTACATAGGTATATATGGAAATATTATGGTCCAGTTAGGAAAATCTTACGGTTTTTTGTATAATGATTAATTTTCTTGAATAATCGAACTGATCGAAGGATAGTCGCAAGGGATGTTATATTTGATTTTTTAAGACCTAGGGGTCTAGTGGAGTTCAGTGGAATAAATATTTTAGGTTAAACTTTCACATTTTTGTTAAAAAAAATGCAATTATAATATCTGTCATTTAAAAACTGGGTCCTGGGTTCGATCCCTGGTCCTAGCAACATCTAAAATTAGAAAAAATTTATCCTAACAGCGGTCGCCCTCGGCAGGCAATGGTAAACATAAAAAAAATGGTTTTCTGCCCCTTCATTGGTGTGATAACATCAGGACGGGGGGCACCTCAACGCGCTAAAATATTATTATTGGTGGTAGTATGATTTTTTCAGAAATCATCAGGAATGCGATCCTTCAATCCGAATTGCTATGGACGTGTCTAGGCGCTATATGTTCCCAGCTAATCCAATTATGTGATAGCATTTTCGTAGATTTCACAAAAATTTTGGACCACGATGGATTTAGTGATAGCCCTGATTATTTGTATGTATGTGCCACCGGGCGGTTAGATTTGCCTACTACCACTCCACAGGGCCAAGGTTCGATCCGTGGTCAAAGCAAACCTTCGAGTATATTTCTGCCTTGAAAAAGTTCTTATAAAATCCATTTCCCGGGGGCGAGGCGGCGTAAAACTGAAGGTCCCTGAGTATCAGCATTAAGTCGCATACCAAAAATTGGAGGAGAAGCTCGGCCAAGCCCTCTAGCAAAAATGTAGATGCCAAATGTGTTTTATGTACATACACACATACATACATACGTATGTACATATAAGCAAACTTCAAAAAGAACTCTGGCCTTCGAAAACTTATTCAGGCCGATTCTGAACAGAAACTCCCCGGGAGTTTTCTATCTTTTCTCTTTCCTCCTATCATGAACTAAAAAATTCCTTGAGGATTTTTTACATTAAATGGCGGAGTTGCGCTCTCAAAAAAGTGTCAAACAGCTTTTTCGAAGTTCGAGTTTCCTCCTCCCAAGTTTTCGGGGAAAATGCTTCTCGTGGAAGTTAATTATTGGGGGATTCGGAAGAAACCAATTCCCGGAGAACAAACTCCCCGGGAGTATTAAGAATTGGCCTGATAGTAGAATAACTAGAAGCAATGGCTTCTCGAACATTATCGTTATCTACCACCCTTACGGATGTTTTGGTCTCGTTTTTGGAAATAACCGCAGTGGGTTGAAATAATCTGCAAAGATGTTGCGCAAAAAAATTTTTTTTTTTGGGGTCCCCCAATATGAAATTCTGCAGATTAAGAGGAAAGAGTAAGGATGTGTTTGAGCTGAGTAATAACTACCGCAATATTGCTCTCTCGATGCTCAACTGGAAATCTACAGAATTGTCGCATAAATTGCACAATGAAACTTTTTATTTATATTGCATTTGATTTGCTAGTGATTTATCCCCAGCAATCACAGTAAATACCTTAAATTCCAGCTAATATGAAGAACTGGTCACTGAGGAAATAATAATCTTGCGATTAAAGGTTGAAAGACATCTCCTTATTTCGTTCAAATGAGGTGAACGATTTGAGTGTTATTTTTAACTTCAAACAGTCCTTCTTAGAGCACATTGATTGAATGGGAGAGTACATACAATCGGTCCGTCCTATCTTCGTTAGAAGTTCTGCGATTTTACCCGAAGAATTTTTGCTGGTAAAATTTGGTAGTGTGGTAGTGTCTAAACTATCAGCTGTTCAAACGAATTGAAAGTTGAATAAGCAAAAACAAAAGTACAACTGCATTTTCACTTTATAAAATATATCGTAGCGAAGAAATATCAAGTTTTGTAAGTATTTTTGTTAATTTGCTTGTGTATTTGTGTATAATTGATCAGATCGCCAAATGATAAAAAAAAACTGCTATGTAAAGAAAAAACGGTCCACGGTGTATTTGATAGTTTTTACCCGAAAAGCATTCCCGTACTTTTTGGTTTTTCTCTTTCTGAGAGCAATTTTGCTTTTTTACAGTTTTCAGATGTTTTATCCAGAAAAGTTGAGGCA
Source organism: Rhagoletis pomonella (assembly GCF_013731165.1). NCBI lineage: Eukaryota > Metazoa > Arthropoda > Insecta > Diptera > Tephritidae > Rhagoletis > Rhagoletis pomonella. The sequence continues at coordinate 70,644,598 of NW_023458561.1, read as the reverse complement.
CGAAACTAATACTAGAGTTTCGGAAAACTATGCCGATAATTTCAAAAAATACATTCCTGAAGGTGACCTATGTACATTAGACCACGTCAAAAAACTTAAACACCCTGCAATGCGACCGTCATCTGCTTGGATAAATAAAAATTTAAAACCAATCATTAGTCTCTACGGGAAGGCATTGGTGTTGGTGAAGATATTAAAAATAATTTTTCTCAAATGGAGAATAACGAATATTTAAAAAAAATTTGAAGGACCAACACAGATCTCTATTATTTAAGAATATCAAGTAACAGTTGTATGTCCATTGTAATTTTTCAATCTTTGAAATAAACCGATTAAAAAAAAAAACAAAACATTAAACTATATTTAAATTTATTGCTTATCTAAGCGCTTAAAATGCATTTTTTCTTGCTTATTTTCTTCGGCCCCCTGGTAATGATCCTCCATGAATCTACCCGATAATTTTAAGAGGTCGCGCATTGAGAGTTTACTGTTCCCATAGGAATTACACGTAAGAAAATGAGTTAGTCTCTTTTGAGGTCAATAAGCTTCTCCTCCGATTTGTCGTTGCCACACAAAGCGGAGGGGGACCTACAGATTTACGGCGACTCCGAACGGCGATTGTATTTTTATGAGAAGCTGTTTTTCATGGCAGAAATGCACTCCGAGGTTTGCCATTGCCTGCCGAGGGACGACCGCTGTTAAGAAAAAATCTTTTTTTTCCTATATTTTCTGTTTTTGCGATGTTGCTTTGACCAGGGCTTGCACCCAGGGGTACTGATGAGTGGAAGCGCGCACTGCTTACCACTACACCACAGCGGCCGATGCCTTACATTCCAAAAAAATTTGTTTTGGTAATTTTTAGATATGACCCAAATATGACGAGGGATAAGGAAAAGGATAATTTCGGCATTTAAAGAATCTGAACCTGCATTAATGCATGCCATCAAATAATGTACAAGAAATGGGTAAAGAATTTTCTTGTGTCATAGGCAACCCATGTTTGCAACAGAAATATAATAGGGCCCTAAGTCTAAGGTGGATTTTTGCATGGGAATCTCATTTTTGTGAAAACTGTAGATAGATCGTATTGTATATAAGTCCTCGTTTTATGAGTGCTGGAATTATCACTTCCAGAGTTATACAGAGGTGAATTTTCAATTTTTTAAATTAATTTACTACCCTGTCGAAAATGGAACTTCTTTAAAAGCAATTTAAAAAGTACTTTTTTACGAACTACAAGTGTTTGGATTTCTTCCTTTTTTCATATAAGCAACCAACTTTATTAACATGGCCATGTCCTAGAAGAAAACCAATTATCCGACTCTGCATTTTATTTAAAATGCATTTGGTTAAAAGAACTTCAAAGTCGTGTTTTTCGTTTGAATACGCTTTCGTTCTGCACTTCACAGATGCTTTTTTATATTTAGAAGACAAAAAAATAAAAATATTTTAACATGTTGCCTCTGATGGGATTCGGATCCGCACCTTCTGGAAGCTAACAAATAACAGCAAGGTGTCTTTAGGCGCATCCCTGCAAAGGCGGGACACTCGCACAGGAAGTATTCGACTGTCTCTTTTGAGCCAGCGTTATCGCAACTGCGACAAAATCTGTTGAAGGGCAATCTCTGTGCACAGTGCATTAAGTTTGTAGGTATTTTCTTTGCTCATTCCTAAGCTTTGGCTTTAAGTGGGTCATAAGACACCCAGAACTGCCGGGTTATCCTTTATTACAGTTTCACCTCTACTTGGCCTTCGAGTGATAAACTTCGGTAATTTTTGTTTTTATCTCCCTAAGCGAGGCGTCCATGTCCACATGGGACGCATTCAGTGCGAACCGAACCTTGCTAGTTTGTCCACTGCCTTGTTTCCGTAAATGTCCCTATATCCCGGGACCCATATTAGGGTAATTACGTATTGATCAGAGATATATGCCAGCTCTCTCCCACTGTCCTTCACTAGTTGCTATCCCAGAAGATTTTCAGATGAATGTTTGCGAACAGATTTCGCACTAAATTTAAATTTATTTTTTTCAAAGTATGCAAAACCATGCATTTACTGCAAAATATGCACTAACGATGATTCGTAAAGATAACTTAACCATTTCATTTGATGATGTCCAATAAAAAGATGCATTTGCATGAGATTCCGAGCCCTACTTGTATACCACCTCGAGATTTGCTGCAGAAAATAGTATATACATACATACATAAAACCAGCAGTTATGGGCTCAATGCGCATATCGATCATTCCCCAGACAGGAAACAATTCGAAAAGGGGAGAAAGTGGCTGAAATTTGGATTTTTGTTCGTTTACCAATTCCATTTTTGGATGCTTGGACGAACCGTTTTTCCACTAAAGTGTGCGGCAGAAACGTATGGACGGACAGACAAGTACCGAAAATTGTTGTCAAACTGATACGTTTTTGGCTGTTTATCTGAAACTTTTCTGATGGAGTTTTTCGTTCAATAGGTACTTCACAGATGCTTTTTATTGTTAAAAAAAAAACTTAAATAAAATTATAAAATTTAGGAAACGCCAGACGGCATTCGAACCCGGCACCTTCTGAAAGCTATCAAATGGTAGCCCGCACTGCAAGTTTGAAGAAGCTGGGAATTACGGTTGATGTTTGCATTTTTTTTTTTTTTTTTTTGTTGCTCATGTTCTTCATATCCGGGAACATAATTCGTATGGAACAAAATATTAACACTGTCAACAAAAAAAAAAATCTCAAAAATCAACGGTAAGTCCTAGCTACTTCAAACTTGCACTTTGTGACACTAAAATTGAGTGGGCTATAAAACTGCATAACTGCTAACTGTTGGCGAATCGATGACGGCTATTATTATATTGGCGATGTGCTGAGTCGATACTTTCAAGTATTGATCGATACTCGGTACCGATTTTAAAAGTATCCAATATTTTCATACTTCGTACCGAATTATTTAGGTTTCTAATAAAAGTGCAAGTAGGTCAAAAATATGGAAAAAGCGGTTCAGGGCAGACTCGGCTATCAAAAACCGAATGTAAATAGAGCTTTTAATACAGATACTTATTCTTACTTTTTTGGTGAATGCTTATTCGAATGAGGTGAAAAGTGGCAAAATAATATTTTACTGCCGCAATAAGTTCAAATTTTTAGCCAATATCGCATATAATAGTAATGAAATAATTTTTTCCTTGACTAAATATACATAATGGCGAAGGTTTAATGTAAAAACTGGTATCAGGTACCGAATAGGAACTATTGGGTACCGAAATCTTTTCGAAGTATTGGGTACAGAAAACTCTGCACTTTATTTGCTGCTATTTCGAAGATCACCACTGGGATCCCAGTGAACGCGATGAAAAAGTTTGATGAGAAGATGTGGTGATCTCCGAAATAGCAACTAGGACTTCTACCATTTATAAACTATTGTTATTTTTTTTTGCACAATTAAAAGCGGTCTTAAGCTCAATAAAAAATTGCATTTTTTTTTGTAAGCGAGCGACAAAAAAAACGCTCAGCCCGAGCACAATTTTTTTAAGCTACTTAAGCAACCCTGTTTGTATCTGGCAAGAAATATGTGATTACTTTAACGGGATTTAGATACAAAAAACAATAGAAATGAGTAATTTTGCGAGGTATTTGCCTAATATATATACTTATTTAAAATATAAGTCACGTATATAAGGAAATGAAAATTTCCCTCCCCACTTTCCCATTAACAATTCACAGTAGAGCAGTTTTTTCACTTACCAACACTACCATTCGTTTGTAGCTCGGTTGCAAAAGAAGGCACCACAGTTTGAAGTGTTTGGCCGAGCTTCTCCTTCGATTTGTGGCGTGCGCCTTGATGTTGTTACGCAAAGGGAAGAGACCCACACTTTTACGCCGACTCCGATTAGAGATTTTATTTTTATGAGAAGCTTTTTTCATGGCAGGGGCGAACGCTCTTGAGAAAAAAAAAACGTTTTTCTATATATATTTTTTTTTTTTGAGGTTGCTTTGACCAGGGCTTGAACGCAGGCCCTGCGGAGTGGAAGCGCACACTGCTAACCACTACACTACAGCGGCTAGTTTAGACAATTTCAATTAAAATTTATTATTTTCGGAATGTTTTTAATATTGTTTTAATACGTATTAATAGTTATTCGCTGTTAGCACAGATACATATGTATATAGTGTTGTTGTTAGTCTGAATGTGACTATGATTTTTAGTTAGTTTCGCTCCATTTACTACATATGTACATATGTAAATGATTTCAAACAAATTATAGGCATTTTTTATTTTGCAAAATTTGTCAAAGATCTTTCTTTTTATTACGAGTAGGTATGGGCTGCTTCTGTAGACATTTGTTGATTTTAATATTTCATTCTTAATGTATCCATCAATGCTCTTCAGTTCTGCTCTTGAGTCATTTAAAAAAAAAAATTGGAATCCGTAGAAGGTATATAAAATGTATCATATTGTCTTCTTCTTCTACTTCTTGTTTGAAAATCTCTCCACTCAATTCACCTCACACCACATCAACCACGTCACGTCACATCACCATTACATACACATACTACGTACGGGCTATCTATCATCGATCATTGCCGCACCGCCGATTATTTCGAACCCATATCTATGTACATATGTCGCTGTCGCATGGGATCAATATATATATATATATATATATATGTATAATTAGATTTTCTTTTGACCTGGTATCAACACTCTTGCGATCAATGTGGCAAGTCATATAAAACGCGAAAAAGTTTGAGTCGCCATCGGCGCTTCGAATGTCGATTTACAACGGAGCGGCCTATATTCCAGTGCCCCTCATGCAATTATGCAGCTAAGCGTAGCGATAATCTAACCAAACACATTAAGACACATTTTGCTAAGATGCAAAAGGAATTCCTGCCGCTGGCAGTGAAGATGCAAAACGCAATACAGAGCCAATTAGAGACCGCATAGACAATGCAGCTATTCCATATATATTTGTCGGTAAGCAAGTGACGACGGCGATGGCATTGGATTTTGGATTATGAGTGAATAAATGATGCAACAACGAAGATGTGGCTGGCGATGTTCACCGTCACCGCTCGTGAACTGAGTTTTGGTCAATTTAGACTTCAGGAAGCTTCAACGAAGTGATAGCTGATTGCACTCATTAGTTTCTAAGTCAGAATAAGAATAGTAGTAAGTCTTTTGCCAGGCGCTTATACGACAAAGAATCTCGTGAGCCTCGGGAGCCACTCCATAAGAAAATGAAAATTTTAGAATTTGCCATTAAAGAAAAAGTTGTTGAACATTATCCAATATATCTATACATACATTGCATATAAAGTGACTCAAACAAGTGTTCACAAGTTGGTTTTTTCTTTTTTGTTTTGAATATTCTCAATGTTTTTCTAGTAAAATTTATTTATTTATTTTTTGTTATTTTTTATACAAAAATATTCTGCACGCTTCAACGAAAACCATATATGTATGTACCTACATCAAATCTTAAACTTTATGCAAATTACAAAAAAAAAAAATTCAACCCATTTTCATCAAAACTTCGACTTTTTAATCTGAATTTGTAGAAAACTTGTGCGTTTTCAGGTTTATAACCCATAATTTTAGTATAATAAATCATAATTTATTTAAAATTTTTTTGCCCGTTTTTCCATATAAACATGAATTTTTATGTAATAAAATAGAATACTAAAAAGCAACGCCATTTTTTTTTTTCGTAATATCTTTAAAGAAAAAATAATAATTCAACTTGAAAATCATTGCGAATATTTAAAAAAAAAAAAATCAACTTTTCAATATTTTTTGAGTCCTTGTACATACTTACATACATACATACATACTAGACAGCATCTCAGGGAAGAAAGATGAATTTGTTTATGAAAATTTTATGGTTTTGGTAAGATTAGCCGCGAAGTATTACAGAGTCTGACATTAAAGGAGGCTATTTAAAAATTAAAATGTGTCCAATTTGTATTGATATTTTTTAACCTACCCAAAAACTACTTTACATTATAAGTAACTATATAGAATTATAGGTTTTCGCACTTGTGCATGGTTATCTGGTTAAAAATTATTTTTCTATAGTGTATTTTATCGTTGTAAAATGAATAAAAAAATATAACCACATAAGCAGATAAGCAGATAACAAGACCAGTGTAACCACACTCATTATGAATGTGTATTTTCCAGTGCATGAATTTTTACTCTTAACTTAATATGTATATGTATAAGTTTGACAGCAGAAATTGGCTTTTGTTAGTTTAAGTTGTCAGGTTAATGTTAGTTTTATAAAAAGTCAATACATGAGTAGTAACTTGTGAACGTGGTGTAGGACGGCCTCATTTGTGTCCAGTTAGGGTTTTCTAAAACAAAGTATTAGTTGTTACCGGACATATGTATTTAGAAATACAGATTGCTTGCCGTAGGGTTGTTCAATCATACGAACGGTAATTTTAAGCTTAAGAAGCGCCAAAGCAAAAGTTGCTATCCGATGAGTGTTTAGTACTTAGTAGATATGCAAAATATTTTAACCGGTACTTACGCTTTTTTCATAATTCCGGGTAATCTAGTCACTAACTTTACATGAAGACGGTTTTGTTTTGCTCATATTTAAGGATAGGTTGCTCTATTTTTCCCAGAAGCAAAACTTTTTGTAGACGTAGTAAGCTAAGTCAACAAAAACAAATATCTATTAATTAACGGAATAAGCTCAATTCGGTCAATTTTTAGTTAGGGGGGGGGGAGCATATTAAGAACTTAATAGCTTTTAGTCTTTAAAGATACATACATAGCTGCGGCTAGAATGGGGCACGTTTTAATATAAAATCGTTAGTTTGGTGGAAGAACGCCATAAATCAATAATAACTAAAAACATTCAAAATATCAATATTAATATAAAACTTAATCGAGAGGACGAAGTTGTTACCAAACTCGTAATTTGGTTCCTTATTATGAAGTTCTTCCACTAAATGAGCGCCGCTTATATTTTTGATTAGAAGGAAACAAAAAACACTATTCCGGTTCCGGTTATTATTTGCAATTTTAGATGTGTATGTATACAATTTTGTAACGAATATTATATTGGTAGAAGCTGATGAGATAATCGGTCAGCCAGTAAAAACGAAATAAGACAGATGACATTTTGTCTAAAACAAAGCCAAGAGTACATACATATGAGGTTATACATGCTATGTACATATATCGTGCTCCGTATGCAATACCCCCGCATATCCCCGCCAAATGCAATACCACCTAAAAGATAGTCCGAAAATTTCGCAAAGAGCGAAGCAACTTATTGAATGGTTTGCTAACTAAACATAACTATTAAATTTGTGAAGTAGGGAAGCGTTGAGACGGTGTAAACAAAATAAATTTTTGTCTATGCCACCTCATAACATTTGGCAGATACGACGAGGTATTGCGTGCCAAAAGAGACGACATTCCAAGGCTGTATCCTGTCGAAATGCTTAGCAGTTGTGGATTATAAATTCTAGCAATCCAAACCGTCGATTCTCATTTATGTAGATACATTATTCGTTCAGGGGCGAAAGTTACGAGTCAGGTTGAATATAAAATAACTATTCATTTATTATTGAAGGAAACGGGCGCACCAGAAACCAGAAACCAGAAAAATTAAGTTCCTGTCGCAAAACAATCGAAGTGAATGGATCTATTTAAACACTTTGCATATATCTTTTCTATAGTAATCCATTAAGTGGGCATGCGCTCTTATCGGAGGTGTATAAAATATCCTATAAATATATATATCTACGCTTGTACCGAGAAACTAACTATAAATATAGATATGACAAAAGTACAATGAAAGCAACAAAATCAACTATTACACAAACTGAAATACCTACAAACAACATACATACATACACACACACACAAGCACAAAACGTGTGGTTTAAATAACTTTACTATTTTTGTTGGAACGTTAAGCTAAGTGTATACATAAATAAATATGTATTAAAAAAAACTAAAACCATACTCAGCACGAATAAAATTCTCAGCAAGACTTAAAATTTAAAGTATTACCTACATA
>NW_023458561.1:70601440-70626564 GCF_013731165.1 Rhagoletis pomonella | reverse complement strand
CAATCTATTTTTTAGTTGCAAAAATGATATGGAACGACCCATATGTACATAATACTAATTTTGCAATTATGCTAACTTTTCGATTACATTCCGATGATTATGATTGTTTTTATGTTGTTATGTTGTTCCAGATATGAATGTGGTGGACAGAAAAAATTTCGCTGCCTCATGTGCGGTAAAGCATTTTCACAAAGCTCCCACCTAAAGCGACACCTGGAATCCGGTGTTTGTGTCAAATATTACTTATGAGATAATGTTTTCTTTAAGATCAAATAGAGCTAGTGCGTATATAACGACAACATCATGTGTAACACCAACACCAACAACAATGTATAATTGAAATATTCGAAATACAATATTGTAAGACCGATTCAACACACACACACACACACATATATACACATGTATATATATATTATTCATGTATATATATGCATACACTCATGCATCACATACATACATACATACATATATGCAAACATATGTATGTTTGTATATTAGAAAATCGTAGGGCTTTTAGCCACAACCTCATCATCAATGTAATTGATAAGGAGAAAAGTACATACATATGTGAGCCATAAGTATAATACCTACATACATACTATGTACACACATATATACATACATATTTGAAGTATGCAATACACTATATAAAAGAAACAAACTAACAAAAATGTAGCAAACAATAAGCATATATAGTACATACATAGGTTAGATGGGGAAACGATTGTACCCATGTTTTTAAAAAATTTGATACCGAAGGGAACAAAAACAAAACAAAACAAAACAAAAAAAAACAAAAAACTTCAACAAAACGAATTTATTGGATGCCACATCATTTATTTAGATAAAATATATGATGATATTAAAGTAATTTAGAACAAATATTCCAATTAACTTGAGTCTACGTATGTACATAATACATATGTATATACATACATACATATATGTATATGTATGTGCTACCCTTATTGTATAGCATGAAAGAAAGAAAGAAAAACAAAAAAAACATGCTGAATAAAGTACATATGAAATTTATATACATACAAGAATACACATGTATACATATGTATATGTTACCGGCCAAACCCGATCTTAGGACAAACCAGTTTTTCCTAGGCTAAACTAGATCAGCAGGGGCCACAGCATTTTTGCACAGAACACCTTTCCGCTCAAGATACCGCAGTCTACAATATTGTTGTTGTAGAACTAGTTTAGCCTAGGAAAAACTAGTTTGTCCTAAGATCGGGTTGGGCCGGTAACATACATATATGTACATACATACATATAGTGAATATATGCAATTAGTTAAAATTTTCCTTAATGCGTAAAACAGATGTTGATGCATTAATACATACATATGTGTTCATACATGCATATGTATAATAACTATAGTGAAATTAATAATGAATTGTGAATGCAGTACATACATACATACATATTTATATTATTAATAAAAAAAAGCGAAACTTAGGGTTCAAACAACAAAAGTAACAAATTTAGTCAAACTAACCAAACCAAACACGTAACTTTTAGATAAGTGAAATAATAAGTAGCCAAATACGCTAGAAACGAAACGAAAAATGAAACACTTTTAGGTAATTGTTTTTATTGAAATTAAGAAAAGTCAAACAGAGAACTGTAGTCATGTAGGCGGGGGAAGTTGAAATGTTGAAATTAGTTGCGAAACGTACTGTGTTTATTTGTTGCCAAATATGTAGCGTACATGTACGATATACAAATGCGTACATACATATATGTTTATAGAAAATCTATTGTTGTTTTATATATATACACTCAACTTTATATTAAATGCAAATATTAAAAATATTTAAATTGGAATATTGCAAGTTGATCGATTTATACATACATACATACATATGTACACACATGTGTATGTACATAAATACATAATTATGTATATGGTATACATACACATATATCTATGTACATACATACATATGTACATTAATTAGCGGCATCGGTACAAGTACAATACAAATGAGATCGCTTTGAATTCAATGGGACTTTGGTTGAAATTCACTCGAAAGTGCATTGCAGACCCTGCCTGAATATCATCTAACACACATAGATACACACATCTTAACGAGAATTAGAGTTGTTGTCAACTCAGACAACCTTTTAAAAATATTTTGAGGCTTTGACAGCTACTCTTATACCACATACATACACTCATATGTACATATGTATGTACATACATATTTGCTCGTTCAAATAGATACATACATATGTACATATGTTTGTGAGCAAGAACCAGGAGGTAATCCAAAACGTGCCATTCTATTTTATGTGAACAAGAAATAATTGAAATTTCTGGTTTATGGACTGAGCCGATTAAAATTGTCCGCTACAAACATAATGATATGTATGTATATAGCATTTTCAGTTTAAGCGAAACCTTTTTCAAATTAATTGAAATCTTTTTCAGATGAAGCGAAACCTTTTTCAAATTAAAGGAAACCTTTTTCGGATTCAATGAAACTTTATTCAAATTAAATGAAACCTTTTACGGATTCAATGAAACTTTATTCAAACCAAATGAAACTTTTTTCAAATTAAATGAAACTTTATTCAAATTAAGTATTAAACATTTTTAAATTAAGGAACAGGAAATCAACTTAACTTATGAAGAGCCGTTTGCACCATGTCTGGCTAACACTAAAGGCTCTGTTATTCATAATTGGCATTGCTTGAGAGTTGTCACATAAGGAATTTGTTAAATGAGCTTCGCGTGTAAGCTGTTACCCAACGCACAGCATTACATACGTAGAAGTCTGTTGGTTTATGATTTCTACGTAAAAACACGTACGTAACAGAGCCTTAACTCCCAGTTACACATCGTTATCGACACTATCGACGCCATACTTAGTATATCAGGGAGTCGATAACGCCAATTATGATGTTTAACTGGGAGAATATTTTTACTGTTGCTACACGAATTCAAAGCTGTCAACTATTATTTTCTTAAGGGAGAAGAGGGAAATAAAGTACAAATACTCTCGTTTCTCACTCACTCGCTTAAGCGAAAAGTAAAATTTGGCAAACTCTATGGATTAAAGCACAATCTAATCACGGAAACATTCAACTTCGGTACAATAATAATTTTGACATGTCCCATGACTCTTTTCTTTTTCACATTATCCTTTAAATGTACTTCCGAAAACAGAGATATTTGAAGTTTTATAAAATGAATAAATTATATGATTTGCCTAGTTACCAAAACCCCTCGAAAATCACAACAAACCAACCAACCTACCAAAGCCTTATTTTAAGAAACGAAACTACCAATTTTGGTCCAATTGGACCGCAACGGCAACACTGTATTCAACATGCCTTGACCGTAAGGGAGAGCAACACATAACAGCTAATTCAAAGTAATCCAAAAAAGAAGTTTCATTTCATTTGAATAAAGTTTCACTTAATTTGAAAACAGTTTCATTTAATTTGAATAAAATTTCATTGAATCTGAAAAAGGTTTCATTTAATTTGAAAAAGGTTTCGCTTAATTTGAAAATGGTTTCATTTAAACTGAAAATGCTATATACATATGTATGTTTTGAATCAATTGTAAGATTTTCAAAACTAAGGCATTTATTTTTACAATTAACAACAATTGTGCATAAATACACAATGGTAAAGAAACAAGAACTTATTACTTTTTATTAAAAAGTATTAATTTTTTCGGAACCCCGGTTGCCTTTGGAATAGTTCAATGGGTAGATATACATACATAATAAGAATATGAGAAAAATTAAGCCGGACAATTTTATTCGGCGCAGTCCCTATTTATACGAGTAAGAAAGTACAGAAGAAATTTGCCTCATTAGTACCTTCAGTTCCTGACTTCGAAAATTTTTTTGCTGTAATCAAGTATTCCGAACGTTTTTTTTCTGCAACTTGTAACGTAATGAATTAATTTACTCTTAAAGTGCAGTCACACGTGGCAATGAAATATATTTCTTCCGTCAAATTGAGAATATTCTCAAAGCAGTTGCATGAGCAATGACACATTGCGTGTAAAGTGACTTTCAAAAGAAGAGAGATTTTTATTTCGGGAAGGCAAATTTTCGGAAACTAATGACACTATAAGATAGCCCAATGTCAGGAAAGCGATAAAGCGATAAAGCTCACCTTTCACCTTTTTATAATTTCACCATGGAAACGCATCAGCATAAGTACATACCTATCGTCTCCTGAAATGCAAAAAGACGTAACAAACATCGCCGCTGGAATTCAAAAATTCGTAACTAATAAAAAATTCAAAATTCAGTTTTTGATTGATATGATGGACTTCATCGAATTACAACTCCCACATCATTTAATGACAAAAAAAAAAAATAAAATTATTCACGACCTTTTCAATTTCAGTTACGATGTCTTTTTGCATTTCAGGTGACGTATGTACGTATACTAATTTTAAGAATTACTTCAATATTACCTTCAAAGAATTTTAACTGCATTCGCATTTTATATGCATACATATTCATATGGACAGAAACGAATACCTCATAAAGGAAACATCGTAATTAAATGAAAGAAATGTTTTAGAAAAATTGTTCTACAAAATTTGTTTGTTGTTATTCGTCCAATGTTTTTGTTTCTTATTTAAATATTTAATTCTAAAAAACATCGGGCAATTATAAAAAAAAATAATTATTTAATGTTTTCTTCTACATAGGTAGTATGTTTGTATATCAGTTTAAATCTAGGTGCGCACGTGCTTATGTGAGCATAATTTAATAAACAAAAAAAAACTCAAAACTATCTCACAGCACGCAAAATGCAACTTGAAAAGGGTTAAAAATTATTCATCATTTGACATTATAGTCGGCGTTCAAAAGAGAGAAATGTCAAAATCACTTCTACCTTATTGAATATGCCTTGGTATTGCCTTTAATGGTTAGTCATTAGGTCTGTTATACAATAAATTTTTTTCCCACTGAGTGAAACGTCTGTGGCCTAAACTTGCCAGGCGATTAGCCTGCATGCTCTCAACTAAATTATTAACTACTTAGGACCAGTTTTTCAATGCACGGCCGTGGTTTAACCTAAGTTTAAATGCCCGATCTGGCTGGTTTAAACTGAGATCAGTTATTTAGTAACTCAGTTTACCTAATCTAAGTTTAAACTGACACTGAAAAACTGACCCTTATTGTCTATGTATTCTATGTATATTAATTTCGTTAGGTTTGTGTTGACTTTTTGCCAAACGGTGTTTGCAGCATTGCGGTTAACTATTTATAAAAAAAAAAAAAACAAAAACACTCAAAACACGCTTCAATGTATAAAACTCAGCTGGTACTAGTGCCATTCAAACTTTAGTTATAGGATTAAATAAGTTATCCAGGCTTGTTCAAAGAGAATGCATACACTCAGACATACATATGTATGTACCCAGTAGGAAATAGAACCCCGTACACTTCACCCAGCGGTCCTTACTATTTCCCTGCCGAATTTCTTTTTTTTATTAACGACGCCATGGCCGCTTTATGTAAGTAGCGATGTAGAATGTACATTTCGAATCAAACATACTTCTAAGTCGATTTACCAAATAAAATACGAAGAATGTAGAGCAATAGCTCGGAAGTAGTTCGGCGACATGTTATTTTACTATTTACTTAGTAAGACCTAGTTGGAGGTGTTCATTTGGTGCTTTACCATTGTATAACATTAGTCATGATAACAATATTTATACTAAAAGCCGAAAGAAAACATGGCTTACCTCGTAAGGTGCACATATACATACATATGTATGTATGTTGTTCGATAGCATTTAACCATTTTCAGATTTCATCTTCGTGTTATGCGGCAGTGAGAAACTATAGTTTGATCGACAAAATGGAGCCCCAGTTACATATGTACATACAGTGAGTGCCACTCAAAATCGTACAGTAAATTTTTTCACATACATATTTTGTAAATATTTTTTTAATAAAAATATAGTTAATACTACAACAAAATCCATATAACTCAAAGTTTTTAACTTAGTATTGATTAAAAAAAAAAAAAATCCTCAAATTCTCATCAAAATTTTACAGCCATTAAATTTTAGTATATTAAAGTGCACGTTTGAAGTCGCTACGGAATACCATACAAATAACAATGAACAAAATCTATTTTTATATGGAAGAAAATGCGCAGCACCGTAAAAAAAAATTGCCAAAAATCAACGGTATTTTGTAGCGACTTCACACTCGCATTTTATTGAATTGACAATTGAATGGGGTATAAAACTGCCTACCCAAAAGAATTCTAAAGATTTCTGAATAAAGTGTGAAATTTTGGTGAAAATTTTACGATTTTTTTTTTTTGTCATTAATAAAATTTAATAAAACAACATATTTCCAAAATTTGCAAAAAAAAAAATACTGTACGATTTTAACTGACACTCACTGTATGTACATATGTTCATAATCAAAACTGATCGAACATAATAAATAAAACTCAATTCGATTAAATGAAAGGTTTTGATACCCGACAAAAATCAAAATGAACATTAAATATTTTCTAACCCCCAAATTGGCAGTAAGTTATTTTTTATTGTGTATGTATGTGTGTCCGGCCGCTGTGGTGTAGTAGTAAGCAGTGCGCGCTTTCACTCCTCAGCACCTGAGTTCAAGCCCTGGTCAAAGCAACATCGCAAAAAATATAGAAAACGGGTTTTTTCTTAACGGCCGTCGTCCCTCGGCAGGCAATGGCTAACCTCCGAGTGTATTTCTGCCATGAAAAACAGCTTCTCATAAAAATACAATCGCCGTTCGGAGTCGGCGTAAAACTGTAGTTCCCTCCGCTTTGTGCCACAAGTCGGAGGAGAAGCTCGGCCAAACACTAACATTTGTGTAAGCGCCAATCTATTATTATGTGTGTGTGTGTCCGGCTGCGTTCTTTGTATGTATTTGTATTCTTCCTGCGTGCCTCGTGGATAAACATACATACGTACATACTTGCGCATACATATGTACGTGTTATAAAAGATATAGGGTACGTTAAGAAAACCTGCAAAGGGAATTGAAATTAATTTTCATATTATAAAGACACATTTTTTGTTCGTGCATTCTCGATGAACTTCTACCAAACATACTCAAAACCATAGTTTTATTGAAAAATTATACACATACATACATACATACATACATAGTATGTATAGTACATACTCATATATACTTGTAATGGAGGCTTCACGAGTACCTTGTTAACTAAGCCTATTTGTTCGAAAGGACTTTTTAAGTTAATTATTTTTATTCTATAAAATCGAGTTATGTAAACGAGGAATGTAAGAAGCTTTAAGCCTTCTTAATTGGAACAACTGCAGTCCGGCCTGTGCGCAGTGGTTTGAAATTGTAAAGTGGGAAGACCGACCAGTGTAAACCAAAAGAGATGTAAACCAAAAGTTATAGAACGAAATGAAATATGCCAAGCGAGTTCATCTTCTTTACGAAATAGAAAGAAACACATCCGAATTCTGCACGTGAAATGTCGTTTGTGCCATAATAATATTATCGCTGTATCTACTAATTGTAAGAAATTCTCTAATTACATATATATTCACATATGTAAATATGTATTTATGTACATGTAAGTGCCCTACAAACTGTAATATTTTATTATTTCCCAAACGCTAATACTCTTTAAATTTTAACAAATTTTTATTTCAATAAATGTGCCCATTCAGATATGCTTAGATATGTATATAATTTTAAATCAATTGGCATTAGTAATAAGATTAGTATAATCTTGAACTGGATTCTGAAAAAATTTTCGTAATTACCTAACTGGTGCAGGAGCTAACTAACTACGAGAAGAATTCGGTTTCATAAGAATTTTCGCGCCAGACCCGAACCGAAAGCAGCCCCCGCCCATATCATGTTTTATTTAAAAACTCTTTCATGTTTGTATCACTGCTAAGGTGCTTTTGGGCACTTGGCACATTCCTTGGAACTCAAACGTATGCATGCGTCCTGTAAATTACAACTAAATGAAATTTTGTTAGCCACCTCAATTGGAAAACTAACACATTCTCATACACTTTTTTTGTATGCAAAATAATCTGAGTTCTCTCCACTTGAGAAAAACTTGGATATCAATTTAAATTCAAACTTTATTCAACTTTTAGTCAAATATGTTGGAGGAAAATGTTTTTAAATTAAAAACTTATGTTGTATGTACATGTCGCACACCGTCTTCAAAACAAAAGAGTCACAACTCAAAAGTTGGCATTTTGGAAATTATGCGCAAAAAATGTGCACAGAGCTTTTATTTACCTTTCAGCAAAAGCTGGAGCAAATTTTTGTTATAATTTGTTAAAATAAAAAAACCTATGGTAAAGTCGCCCTTGCCCATATGATTAGCATGTGCTACGAAATAGTTTTTCTCATTTTCTGACGAATATATTCTTTTGAGTTGTGACTCTTTTGAAGACGGTGCGCGATATGTGTGTGAAGAAAACGCGATTTTGTGTGTTTTTATTGCTGGGCTAGGACGGCGGGGACATTTGTTTGATATCTAAAATTCTCACGAAGTGAACTCTCAAACTAGGGCAAGTTTTATACTAACTTTTGTTTCTTTTTTTTGTGTGGTCCGAACCGGTCCCTTATTCTAGTGCCAAGTAAAGCCTAATTTGTTTTTAAGTTACTCATTTAAGTACCATTTCGCCTACTTCCAAAGAAAAATACTATATGGTTTTATCGTTCACATTACATATATCAGTTTGTTTTTTTTTTCTAAAATTGTAGATTTATGTGTAGAAATACGAACACTTGTACGAAAGTAAGGAACGCCATGCAGTTGGGGCGAGACTTATTCGAATGTCTAGTCAAAGTAATTAGAAAATACACACTTAGTGTAAGAGAATCGACTATAAAAAATAAATGGGTAAAATTGTATAAATTGTTGCAAAACTTTTAACGGGAACCCCTGCTGCTATTATCTTTTATCCAAAAATACTTATAAGTATACTTAGGCAAATATTAAACAACTGTGCATGTACCTACATACATATGTATGCTAGCGGTGACATAAAAAAAAAAGAAAGAAACGAGGAAACAAATACTCGTATCATATATGTATATGTATGTACATAAATAACTACTTACATACATATGTATGTTGCAAATAGTGAACGAAAAGAGGAGTGGTGAGGGATTAAAATGTACTTTCGATTTTAAAATGCACCATAATACATTTGTGCGAAGAAGCCTATCAGTACATTTGAGGAGTGAGTAGTTTGTTCAGAAAAGGGGCCGCCACTCTGGAAGCGAAGCAAAAAGCTAGTTAGATTTGTAAAGAAAATATGTGATCGAATAAAATCAAAGCATGCGTTGATAGAATAAATGTTAAAGAGTCGTTAAAATGTATACAGCCGTTTCTTTCTTTTATTTTATTGTTTACCATTAATTATTATGAAGAGATTATAAATATAAATTTTTGCAGCGTACACCAATACACTACTACATACTAATTTTAAATTTACATAATCTACCCGCACACACTGGTTACACGCACTACAAATTAATCTGCATGTATTGTTAATTAATGTTACAAAATATATTAGCACTGTTTCGCAGCGATTTTACACCGATTTTTTTTTGTTGAAATTATTACGTATGTACATATATACATAGTACATAATTATGTAGTTTAGATTAATATTTTATTTGTTTTATTATTTATCTAATTTTTACTTGCAATTGCTTAGTTTTTGGTTCGAAATGTTTTAATGGATTTTATTTTTAAAATTGTGTACCATAGAAATACATGCATAGATACATACATACATAGGTATGTACAAACATAGGTATTTACAAGCACTGCCGGCCTTTTGAATGCCGTCCCCGAAGCTCTCTTCCAAGTTCTATATCTCACCCACAAATACTTAGTCATTTTTATTTGGTATTATAAAATATAGAGGGCCATTAAAAAAATATTTCAATGGCGCAACTAAAAACGTTTTTACAACATTTAAAAAAGAAAACGTGCACACTTTCAAAGTTTCAAACTTAATACAAAAAAGTAAAGAAAGTGCAACGAATTTTCATCAAAATTTTAAACTTCTAAATTAGAATCTCTGGTATGCAGTTTTATAGTCCAATCAGTTTTAGTATAATTAGCGAACAAAATTCTTGGAAACGTTCTCAAGAACGGAACGGAATGAGAACGAAAGTATCGGCAACGTTTTCAAGGAGGATCAAATAAGAACAAAAGTCTGAGAAACATTCTGTTAGAGAATAAAACGAAAAACAAAAAAGTTTTGAGAACTTTACGTTATGAATGATAGGGGCAGGGGCGTCGGCGTGTTGGGATTGAAAACCGTTTCAGTGCGAACCACGATTGTTAATTCTTGGCCAGATGAAAGCTGGATCATTTCAACTGTCAATTCATGGAACAATTTTTCATTTTCTGTGCAAAAGTAATTTCTTGTTTTGAGTCTTTCGTTGACTCAGTTTGCATAACTATCTTTCAGTTCTTTTTTGAATAATCGTTATATTCAGACATTTCAAACTAATGGAACGCATTGAGACAAATTTTGTCCTCGCTTCCTTTCTTCGCGAATAGTTCAGAGAAGATTTGTTCCCGTTACGTTCTCGTAAGAAAATTCCTGAGACCTTAGTTCCCAAATTGTTTTTCGATAGAAAGTTTCTCAGACTTTTGGTCCATTTTGTTCATTGCCAAACCGTTCCTGAGAAATTGGTTCTCTTAGATATGTTCCTGAAAGTATTGTTCGCATGTTGTTCTCTTTTGGAACGTTTCACACGGATTTGTTCTCAATGCTGGTGCTCATGACCTTGGCAGTGTGGACAGGGGCATTGGCAGTGCAGGAATCTCCAGCACAAAGGTGGAAATGTGCTCGCTCGCTCACTTGTGAAACTAATGAGCGTATCTATCCGCACCATCTAAATTGAGTTTTTTCTTTACTTAAGGCATGAACTTTTTAACTTTGTCATTTAAGGTTTTTAATATGGGCTCCTTTAGAAATTATTCGACTGTGCGTGCCCTTGCATTTATATTTACCTACTTTTTCTTTAAATTTTGGAACGGTTTATGCAATTCGATGCCTCCCTCAGAATTGCTCTTCTGCCAGCAAATCTAACCTGATAATTTAAAACTTCTGTTGATTTATTTAGCACTATGGTTAGTGATCAGACCACACTTTTGCAAGGCCTTGTTTTTTCACTCACTAAAAAATGACCGAAAAATAACCCGAGTGCATTTTTTATAACTTAAATAAAAATGCATAACCATACACTAAGGAAAATACTTAGGAGAGCGATCAAATGTCAAAACATCAAACCGTTATATCCTCATTGTTTAAAATTATTCTTCGCATTTAAGCTACTAGTAGTAAGGGGGTGGCTCTATCCAGGTGGCCTGCAGTGCATGTACATACAAACATACATACCTGATATGTACATATGTATGTATGTATGTATGTATGTCCCATTAAGTTATTTGTTTTAGAACTGGGAATGTAAAGCTGAGACCGAACTGCTGTTGTTGTTGTTGTTGTTGTTGTGGTTATTTTGTAGCATAGTGATAAAACGAGATTTGTCAACTACATAATTAAGGAATAATCTTGTTGGAGCAGTTGAAACTACATACATACATACATACATACATACATATGTAGATATACAAAAATAATAATGAACAAAATATACTCCAAAGAATGCAACCAAATACATACTTAGGTATACAAATATTTAATGCATATACATATATGTACATATATATACACACACAGAAATATATGCAATATATGTATACATATTTATACATGCATACATATACATATGTATTTATATGTATGTATATCGACGCTCATATACATTTATATAAATACATAAAGTACAAGTAAGCTAGGAAACAAACAAAAAACAATATGCATACAAACATACATATACTATCTTCAGTATATATGTACAGAAGAAAAAACTCGTCAATATGAAGTTTTTGTTTGCCATCGTAAGGCATAAAAAAATAGGACATACATACATAAATAAATAAAGAGAGAAAACTTGTTATACATACATAATGTTATTTGTGAGCTTAAAAGAAGCAAACATTTTTGCCATATTAGACCATATTATGAAACAACAAAAAATCAATGAATATAATGTAGTTAGTTACTAAGAAGAAAACCCGTTGAAACGAAAGTGTTTTTGTAGAAAATTAACAACAACAAAAAAAAACGAACAGAAATATTGTATAACATCTACAAAGATTTAAAAAATGAAAACATAGATGTATGTATGTACACAAGTATATTGATAATGATAAATACATACATACATACATATACACAATACAAGAGATAGGCATATATTTATTATAACAATAGTTGACCGTTTGTTAAGCGGACTTTAAAATAGAACTTTAACTGTTATTTCGTTTAAGAAAAACGTGGCGAAGCCAAATATAACCGCAAAGAGCAACATGATATTTATATTTACATACATACATACATACACTAAACGTTTATGATGATGTTGATGATGTTGATGATGATGATGATGATGATGTTTGTTAGTACCTAAAAATATTAATACCGTAATAAAACTGCGATTATATTTAATTACCAATCAAAAACCATATTCATAGTTTTCTCCAAATTGTTTTGTAATACATATATATCTATGTATATGTATGTATGTACATATGTACATACCTACCACATAGGTAGGTATGTACCTACATATGTATGTATGCGTATACATCCAAAGCAATCAAGAGGCAACATACAGGCTACAAACCACATAAGTTACAATTCGTCGTTTAAAGTACAAAAACGCATATGTGAGGTTGCATAAATTATTTTCTAGAGTGAGTAAAAACACTCATATTTCAAAATGGTTCTCTTTTTTATAAAGCAATCGCATCGCATTTCTGGCTAGTATATTTTTGAGGACAAATGGATAAGAATTGAGCCAAGAGCTTGTGTGTGAGCAAATCCAATTTTTGGCAGCAAATGTCAGTTATGCGGTTTTGTACTTTAAACGACGAATTCCATATTAAAATGCGATGGCTAATTTTTGGAAAATTATATCAATTACTCGTTAGATTTGTTAAAAGTTGTAAACAGGTGTTTTTTTTTTGTGGACTTTCTTTTGTTTTAAGACAGAATCGACAACATTACGTTTGAAACTAACCCATTGCAATAGTCGAAAATTAAGTATAGAGAAATACATACATATACATACATAAGCCGAAAACTATGAATATTGAAGCGTTTATATATATATATAGCATAATTTGTTTAATGAATGATGATGCCGTTAATAATGAATAAAACATTTAAAATTGGTAAGAAACGTAATGAACCAAAACTCAAAACTCAAATGTGTTTTATTTCGAACCGAATGGCAAACTTACTTACATACTTAAATACAGACCTACTTACATATGCATCCACATATTTAATCACTAATCCATATGCCGATATATGTCTCATTTTCAAAATTAATGTACATGTATTTCTTCTTTAATCTTCGCAGATCGGGTGTTGCAAAGCGAAGAGCCTGTGCCTGTGCAAGTGAATGAGCTCAACGAGAGCGCTTTCCCGACCGATGTCCACCACCACCAACTTGACTCCATTGTCGGTTCACACACTATAGCAGCGCCGCCACTAAGGAGCGAATATATATTTTGCGAGCAAACCGCCGCCGCCGAAATTAATATTGTTGATTTCATTGAAATGCCAACAGCACAATATGAGTCGACCGACGATGTCGTCTCTGGCGAAATTGAAAAAATCGACTTTATGGACGCATCGAATACTGTGGAGTATCTCGAGGAAGAGAGTGTTGTTGAAAGTGTTGGTGGTGATTTATGTGATCGGGACAGTGAACAATATATAAATATTCCATCCTCGGCATTTGGCCAGTTGAATCAAACTTGTTTTCGTTTAGATCTCAAGCATCCATCTCCAGTGGTGGCCCCAACGTCTAGTGCCACTTGCCATAGAGCTGAGCCAGCTGAACGGCGTGAAATTGTCACCTATCAGCGTTTTGGGCGTCAAAGTTGCAATTTTTTGCTTCAAAACAAATTTAAATGTCACCTATGCGGCTTTGGATGCGGCTTAAAAGAAACTCTTCTCAAGCACTTCAGACGGGATCATCCCACATGAAAACAATTCGATAGACGAAAATATTAAGAGTTTTTTTTTATATACATACGTACATAGATACATACATAAATAAAATTGCCCAATGTATCAACGAAATTTTTTTATTTTAATGTTGTACAATATTCAAACCACCCACCTGTGATTAATAAAGTCAGGTCATTTATTGGAGTGGAGGTGATCTACACCATTGCCATTCCAATAATTGCTACCGTAAACGAACAGTAGACGGTACTACCTGCGACTGTTATTTTTTCTACTATTTTCCCAAGTTCAGTTTGCCAACTTCAAGTCCAATACTCAATGGCAATCCCCTTCACGTTTTGTTCATTTAACGCATCTATCGCCGAATAGATATGGTAAGAATCTATTAAGCAGATTTTTTTGTTTACATACATATTCTCAAAGTGTCACTGGGAAGAAGACGGTTTTTAGCGTTCACTTTTTAAAGTTCCACTCACCTGCAGTTCCATTCACCGTGCGCGCACCAAAGAGGAGTGAGAGGGCCTTTGGGTTTCACATTTCCCTCTAAAATATTTGCAATGCATATATGTAGTTTATAGTTCGATTACGTAGTCAAAACATCAAATATTTTTAAAGTTAATTTCAAAATCAAACATCGACAATAATTCTTCTTAACATTGTTGCCATCAGCTTCTCGGAAGGTGTTTTTTCTATTGATCAGCAGAAATTTTAGGGACTCGTTTCAATATCAGTCCTTTGTTTTTACCGCCTTCCGGTCAAAATTTCTTTCGAGTTATTTAAAGTCTGCGATATCTGGAGGTCCCTAGACCATGACTAATTTAGCATATGCTTGATGGTATTTTTTACTCGTTTGAACTAAACTTAGCTATTAAGGGTGGTATTATCACTTGCGAAGCGAATGAATTTGGCGAAGCAAACGGTTTGGCGAAGCGAATTGAAAGGCATAGAAGGCATTAAAAAAATTGTGGTTTCACTTAATCACATATATTTTACGAAACAATTGAATAGTCGTAATACGAGATACGGAAAATGAAAGCTAATAAAATTCTCCATTAACCGCATATATGTATGTATGTACATCACATTTCGCTAGCCCTGATAGTTTCTGAGAAATTAATTAATCATTTTTGACAGCTCTTGCTTTCAATACAAACACTCTACCTACTCGGGTGTACGTGGCGTATGAGTAACACTCTTTTCTGCTCATATTTCATACAAAAAATCCTTGCACATTTTCATTTGACCAAACATTACTTTCTTATTTATCCATCGAAAGGAACAGGCTTTAACATAAGTGCAAAACATTTTTTCATCAAAAAAAAAAAAAAAATAAAAAATCTGGAAAATTAATTAATTTTTCAGAGACTATCAGGGCTATCGAAAAGTGATGTATATAAGGTTTATGGAGAATTTTGTTTGCTTGCATTTGCAGTATCTCGTATTACGTTTAGTTTAGTTGGTTCGTAAGATATATGTACGTGATTAAGTGGACCCACACTTTTTTGTTAAGCTGAATAACGGTAAATTGCAAATATCTCGAAAACGTATGCATAAAGAAACAAATTAACTCGCTTATTGGAGTCGGCGAGCCTTTCTACATACAAATTGGATAGTGGCGCCTGGAGAACAAAAACAAAAACAAAATTAAAATTTGTGACCCAGTGTAATTAAAAATGTTATGCTGTAAAGTTTTAGTGCTTAAAATATTTCATTTATTATAACTAATTTTCTTTTCTTTGATTTTTTTTTGTTAAGACAAACTCGTTTTTTAAGCGTTTCTAGCCTAATTTGCCATACTTACCTATTCATATCTCATTTCCTTTTTTCAGAAAATTATTGGGCAATTTCTATAAAGTCAGTCACATCATTGAACAATATTGGCTGGAAAGAAATACTGAAGAAACGGCTCAGCCACTCTGACACATTTGCTGATACTAATGCGACCACAGAAAAAGCTGCTGCTGATAGTGAGCGACGAAGTATTGATGAAGAAGAGGAAGATTTGAACCATGACGATGCAACGTCACTTAAGTTTTCAAGACTTTCCGATCTGCATATATGTCCACGGTGCGATAAGATGTATGCCTATAAGAAGAACTTGTCGCGTCATTTGAGATTTGAATGCGGCAAGAAGCCATCGGAACGATGTCCGCATTGTCCCTACGTAACTCGGTACAGGCACAGCCTGAATACGCACATGAAATCACAACATGCCCAGATGGTGGGCCAAACAGCGAGGCAAATTGAAAAAATCAGTATATCCAGTGATGATTGAGCATACTTAGCTCAATGGACGGGAAATAATTATAAATATGTACATAGCATAGCATATGCGCATTTTTCAACATTTATATCTACATACATATACATATGTATGTATGTGTGTATATATATGTACACTATCCTGAAATATCTTCTATTTCTATTCCGTACATACAAATGCAATCACGTAACATAACGACAGTCTTAACCGGAAATCTTGACCGTCCGTCCCTATCATCTTAAGAAACGGTGGCTGAGCACTCTTTCTCACCGTCAGCTAATGCAAATGGAATTGTTATTATTGTTAGGAGAGAATATGTCGTGATATTAATGCGTTTGCAAATAAATACCTAATTAGAAAAAATGTGAAAATGTGTCATTTAATACCATTGGCCTGACAAACATCAAATCCAAATTGTATGGCTTTATGAATTTGATTTTACATTTTATAATTATAGGCCTTCATACATACTTACATATATGTAAATAAATATGTGTGTACATACTATGTACATGTCCATACATATTTACGTGCATAACTCTTTTTGAGCCCACATATGTGTGAATATTAATACATTTAACTCATTTACAACTTAATTTACTTTGATTGGGAACGATTTGCTTGTTTTCGATTTTATTCTTCTAATGCCTTAGCTATAAGTTTTCATAAAAGATTTTATTGAAGTAAAGTATTGACTTTTGTGCATTGAATTGATATAGTTAAACATGACAAATCGGAACAAACGGATATCACCCCAGAGGAGTTTGAACTCGATGATTGTCTGCTGGAGAGTAACGATATCGTCATAACACAGAATAAGGATGGATTCGTATTGCATGTAAAGAAGTTAGGTAATATTACTACTACTGCGAAGATTGCACCAACAGATGAAGATCAAACACTCGCTAGAAACGTTACGGATCCCAGTACCCAAGCCCACATAGCTGATGTGCAAAATATTGCTGATGTCAAACCTACTCTGACTACACTGACTACAAGCCAAATAAAGCTACCATCTTCCGAATGTGGTGAGTTTCTTGAAATATTCCACTTATTCTTGAAATATTAGTAAACAAAACTAATAAGGTATCATACATATGTACATATTATCGCAGGTTTAATAACATGGTGAAAGTGCAGTGAAAATGAACTTTTTAAGTGACCTAGTAGAGGTCGTCGATTTGGTCTCGAGTAATTCACACAAATGCGTTTGAAAATATCCTAACGCCCTCAAAATCTCAACTAATTCATAAAAAACCAATTTCACTGCCATAATATATGTATGAATTTAAGTAGCATTTAAACTTAAAATTACTGAAAAATTAAAGGCGTTAAAGGTGTGGTCGGGTCAAATTGGGTTTTTTTTTATGAATCCGTCGAGAATTTGAGGATGCTGGGAAATATTAAAACACATTTTTGTGAACTGCTAGACCAGACTTACGACCGCTACTAGGTCACTTAAAAAGTTCGTGCATTTTTTGTGATTTTGTAACACTGTGCACAATACAGAATTACACCGCCCGAACAAAGTATTGGCACAGCAAATTTTTCATAATATATGCAACAATTTTTTTTCTTATATTTTTTTGCCAATTTCGTATAAAAATATGGTTTATTCAATAACAAAAAACACAAAAATATAATTCCTAAGATTTGTGTGATACTCGCGAAAATTCAGCAAATTTTCATCAAAATTTTCAACTTTTTAATCAGATTTTTGAGAATTTTTTTGAGTATGCAGTTTTGCAGCCCATTAAGTTCTAGTAAAAAATGCATGTTAGGAGTTAGTCAAAAATCGTGTTGATTTTTGAGCATTTTTTGTTGAAGGTGTTTTGCATTTTTTCCATATAAAGTATTTTCGAAAAAAATTTATTGTATGGAAGAGACTGCGTGGAAAAAAAATACCAAAAATCAACAATGATTCCTAGCTACTTAAATATTGCACATTATTATAATAAAACTGATTGGGCTACAAATCTGCATACTCAAAAAAATTCTAAAAAAATTTCTTAAAAAGTTTAAAATTTTCATGAAAATTTGTTGAATTCTCGCGAGTTTTGCACAAAGTTTAGGAATTATATTTTTATGTTTTTTTGTAGTAGAATGAACCATATTTTTATACGAAATAATATTTTATGCAAAAATATTAGAATGAAAATTGTTGCATATATTATGAAAAATTTGCTGTGCCAATACCTTGTTCGGGCAGTGTATTTCAAAATTTCGATTTTGTGGAAAAACGCAATAAAAGTTACAAATAGAAAAAGACTATACATTTTGTATAGGCGCGTGCTGCCACAAATGGGCAATATTCGTATGCGTACCTGCTGTTTGATGTCACTTCGATGGCTTTGGTTAACTTTAAGAATATTTTTACATAGCACCTGCCAAGCCGGCGCTCTTCGCTATACCCTACAAATTTGAGGATGTATGAGAAAGAAATATCTAACTTCATTCAATTAGCAATGAACCAACGATTTTTTCCTTGGCACATCTGGAGTGTGAGACTACACGGTCAAACTGGCTGGTCATTTTCAAAAGTCTTTAATAATTCAAAATTTGAACTTAATGTTAATCTACATGCTTACACTTTCTTCATGCACTTGAATAGGGGCGATGCATTATTCTAAACATTTTGAGAAGAAAGTTTGTAGCATTGTTGAAAATTTTATGCATTTTTTTAATTTTTAAAAGTTTGAAACTTGCTTATGCTTTTTGTTAGAGAATAATCTATATTTTAATTTAAAAATAGTGGAATTTAAATAGAAGCAAAATGAATTTAAAAAAAAAAAAACGAAGAGCATTGTCCCTACTCAACTTCATGAGAGTGTACGTTATGCCTTCGTTGCGTATAAATACAATATTCTCTTGGATGCCCGGCTCATTCTCTGCCTATTCATGACAAATTAAGAGAATGTGAACATTGCGGACAATCTCTTCTGACGCAATGTGGCTTAAGCAATTTATAAATAAAATCATCTCAAAAATTAGACTTTAAGTTTTAAATAGTACATGTATATTTGTAGTAAAGATGTATGCATACTACGTCGTCCCATTACAAAAGTGTTCCTGAGTGACATTGTGACATGCTCGTACTTTAAGGGCCGGTTGTTCAATGTCGGATGATTATCACAAATCGAAGGTAGAAGCTCCGGTTAGATACAACGATGTTTAACCGGCAAGTAGTGATAACCAGACATTGAACAACCGGCCCTAAGGCTGAGTTTATGACAGCGAATTTGCGCCGCGCGATGCCACAAAATTCGCCACCGGCGATCAATAACTCAAATTCATAAGGCGGTGTTAGTAGGTGCACTATAAACACCTCCGTATGAAAGTGGAAGCATTTAACAAGTTTGTGTCGTTGTACCCCACAAAGAATACAGGAACTGAGGCAGTGGTGGAGAGACTTAAAAACCAGGCTTTATTTGGTAACCCTATATGCATCATTACTGATTGGGGCGCGGCATTCATCTCGGATTTATTTAGGGAATATATTTTCAGGGTGAAAATATTCAGCATTTGCTTATAACGTCAGGAGTGCCGCGGGGTAATGGGCAAGTGGAGAGAATGCACAAAGATTTTAACCGAACTTGAGACATGCGTGTGGCAAATATGCCAGAGCTACGGGAGGATGCCGCTGTAGATGAGGTAAATGAAGATCGTGACATAATACGAAATCGAGCCAAAGCCAATATTTCTCAAATAGAGCAGAAGAATCGTAGGTAGTATAATTTACGTCGTAGGGGAGAAACAGGTCACGAACTTAACGATTTAGTGGCAATCAAAAGAACGCAATTCGGGAGCGGGTTAAAATTGAAACCGAAATTTCTAGGGCCATACAGGGTTGTGAAAAAGCTCAATAATGGTCGATATGAGAAGGAAAAAGTGGCAGACCATGAGGGGCGGGGAAAGACTTGCAACAGTTGCGGAATACATCAAAAAGTGGACCAACTCATTCGGGGGCGAATGAGAGACTGACAAATAATATTTACATATGTACGCCACGACTGAACGATAACTTAACGAAACACGACAAACGACGGGCATAGACATTTTTTTAAATAATAGCCGAACGGGCATTACAAGTTGCACTGCTGAAGTACGTAGACGGTGAAATGTTTCGCACTAATTTAACTTTTGAAGCTGAATACTTTAAATTAACTTTTATTATAATAAATTTGTTAAAATGTTAAAACTTTTAAATATAAGCAACTTAACGAGTTTTAATTAAAAAAGGAGCAAGTCTGATAAGAATTCCTACATGAATTTATAAAGTTGATTGCTAGTAGCGATTTTAATCGCATCGGGCGACGCGCATCCGCTGGGTCATAAACTTAGCTTTACTTCTTTCCGAAAATGTCGCATATTTTAATATCTATGGGACTTCACACCCTTTCGTAGGCGTCGTAATGTCTTAAAATTGTAATTTTTTCACCACGGTTTAAGGGGGATTTGTAAAAACACCAAAGTCAGTGAGCTCCCTAATTATATTTTTAGAGACTCATACTTTCCTGGTTGTTAGGTTATCTGAATAAAAATGTAACCGAATAGTCAGATAATCCGATAACAGGAAAAATGTGGATACCTACTAAGTTTTTACATTTTGTTGTCGGAGTGATTTTTAGAGCTTTTGAAGAAATGTATTTACCCTGAAAATTAACTTATCGCCTTTTGTAATGATGACGACGATATGTTGTTTTTTTTTTGTTTGTTTGTAATATAATTGTGATTTTTACCTTAACCTAATTTGTATGCTACTTGCCTCGATTTTCCCTTAGAGCTAATCAATTTGAAGAAGATAATACCGGCGACTACAACGATCGCACCTCATCAGCCTGCAGCGACTATTATTCAACCGCATCAATTTAGTCAGCAAGCGCACCCATCACACCATCAACATGGCCATTCTATGGACCATCCGCAACAACAGCAAATACAACAGCTACAGTCGCATCCGCAAGTACAAAGTATCGTAACGACACACCCGCCGCACACACAGACAATCAATCTGATGGGCCTGAGAAATGTCCAAATAGCCGAGCAAAAACCGCTAACATCGCGAATTAAGTATTCGCGCGGAAAAATTATAACTCCGCAAAGCACAACTGCCGGCAGTGTACAGATTGTGGAATCACACGAAGCGGAGGAGCCACAACAACATCATCATCATCAACTGGCCGAGGGTACCAAATACGAAATAAGCGAAATCGATCTAAATAATCCATCTGCATCTGCGGCCATCATCAGCGATTTAGTGAAATATGCCGAGATCGATGACATTGAATTGCCAGACGGCACAAAGATCGGCATTGGTTTCGCACCAACCGAAATTACGGAGCACATCCAAACGACAGCGCCGTCGGCGGCCCACCAAATGGGCAGCGTGGTGGACGAAGACTCGGAGCAAGCTGTGCACCATCACCACCACATTCAGCATTTGCAACAAACACAAGTTCATCACCACATCCATCCACACACTCATCACGCTCAATTACAGCTGCAGGAACAGGATGACGCCACGACGAGCGTTGAGGCGACTATCCTACCCGATGGTATTACACTGCACGAACAACCGACCATCACCAAGAGTTATACAATACTAACTACACGCCCCATAAAGCAAGAAGGATGCGCAAGCGTCGATGGCACAACAACGACCACATATGAACTTTCACTGAGCGATTCATCAATGCATCCGGATGACGGTGATGCCAAATACGTGTGCCGTCATTGTGGCAAGAAATATCGTTGGAAGTCCACGTTGCGGCGACATGAGAATGTCGAGTGTGGCGGCAAAGAACCATGCCATCCATGTCCGCACTGTTCGTACAAGGCGAAACAACGCGGCAATCTAGGCGTACACGTACGGAAGCATCATCCGGAAAAACCGGGATTGGAGAGTAAGCGCGGGCGCAAATAAATAAATAATGATTCCCAATCGCAAAAGAGCTTCGCGTGCTGGAGGAAAAGTTGCTATTTGTACAATTCAAGTTACGGAAACTTTGCCGTTTCCTTATACTGTACATAATGTATATATATATATATGCGTTTATGTAGGTATGCGCAACCTGCTATTTGCGTATTGTATTGTATGTATGTATGTATAGTTACTTGTGTAATGTAGTTGACTAAAATCGGAAACTATTTTTGTTAACTTTGAGAGTTTGTTTTATATTTTTTTTTTTCAAATTATTGAGCCCAGTTATGGTTTAAACTAAACATCAGAATTCGATTC
Source organism: Rhagoletis pomonella (assembly GCF_013731165.1). Lineage (NCBI taxonomy): Eukaryota > Metazoa > Arthropoda > Insecta > Diptera > Tephritidae > Rhagoletis > Rhagoletis pomonella. Next base: position 70,603,941 of record NW_023458561.1, on the reverse strand, counting down.
GATTTCGGCTTTATGTATTGATTTAAAATCTTTCAACATTAAAAACATACATACTTTTTGTGGCAATAGGACAGCTATAATGTAGTGGTGTGTCCAGTTAAATCTAAGTACAGTTATTTAAGTAGTTACATATATTATTTAATACATAAGTATGTACAACACTAAAAAGTACGACTAAAAGCAATAGCTGCTATATTATCGGAGGCTTGAACAAAAAGTTTTGCAGAATTATGAAAATTGATGATTGAAGTTTATGTTTGTATGTATTTATGCAAAACTACTCCATACAGTGTACTGGCCTTATTCACAGTGCGTATAATTAACTCAGACATGTACAAGAATTCTAGAACTATGAATTCAAATTCACTGTCACATAGTAAACTGCAGAAATTTATATCGCCTGAGATGATACAACATCGAAAAATCTATCTTTTTCTGTACTACGCACTGCGAGTTTGGTGCTAAGTGAATCAAAAATATTCCACGAACTGAGGTTCTCAACTTAACATTTTCGTACGACTCCGACGAACTAAAGAATTATAAGATCAGTTATTTGTTGTGCAATTTTGAGTTTAAATGCGGAATTTAAAATAAGGCTGTTTAAAGTTTACAAACGTAATAATAATAATGGGTTAAGCAAGAGTGTGGTCAGAATGTAAGAAAGTTTTGAAAATCAAAAAAATCTTAAACTTACTATTTATTCGAATCAACACTGTAGGGACGCTAAAGTAACACAAAAAAGCCGAAACATGTAAACTTCATTTTGGGTCGTAGATTGCGCCCTGCATACGGTTTTTTTTTTTAAATCAGGCCATTTTCGCAAGATATTTTCATTTTTAATTTGCATTGTGAATAAAAAATGCAAATTTTAACAGAGAAAAAATTAAAAATACAAAATTTCTTAAATTCGCCCAAGTCCATCAAAGTTCAAGTACAAAAAAAAAAAAATTTCTTAGCTAACTTCGATTTTCTGCGAAAAAGGTCCATATACCAAATTATGTAGGACTAATACTTTCGAAGATTATTGCAATTTTAGTAAAAAAAAAAAATTTATTAATTAATTTATTTATTAATTTTTATTTTTTGAGCATATTGAACTTTGATGAACTTGGGCAAGCCTAGGATATTGACCAAAAAATTCCAAATTCCACACAGGGTTTTTTTAAAGCATACTGTTTCGGGGTTAGCTTCACCGCGTAATTAATAACACGCCCTGTTTTTTGGTTGCACTAATTCAAAATTTTATTCAATTTTATTATATTTATATAATAATATAATAATATAAAGTATATTTATTTTTTTTTGTGAGAACAACAAGAGCGGGATGAAAAAATAGAGAAAAAATACGCGAGCAGGCTTCCAAAATGTACGCGGCGGCGGTTGGTCTTCGACTGTGTCGATGTTGCGGTGTGTGCGGTGACGTTGCCTGTCGATAAGGCAGCCCGTGTGGTCCTTTGGCCACACTGACACGGCGTTGCCAGAGCGCCGCGTTGGCGGAGGTCGAGAGTTAGTCGGAGAACTCGATCATGTTCTCAACATGCCCCCCCCCCCGCCTGATGCGTTGTTGATTTTAGGGCGGCATCTAACTTGTCCAGGGCCGCCTTTGCTTCAGCTACCAGTCGCCGGAGTTTCTGTTGGCGTTGTTGAGCCGACCGGCTCTGCAGTGCCCGCGTGCGGCTTTGAGTTCGCCGCGCCTCTTAGCGCCGAGCCCGGTGTAGAAGCGTGTGATGACCCAGCGAGCATCGACGGCAGCTGGACCCGGAGTCACACGCCCCCGTGGTGTGAGAAACGGCGAGGCAATTGATGCAGTACCGATGAGTCCGGGCGCACTCGTACCTCTCCTCCGGCTTCATCATTGAAATCTCGTTGTAGTGCTCGTTGGGCGCCAACGAAGGTTTTCCCATTATCGGAGAGGATCTGGTGAGGTATGCCACGACGGCCGATGAAGCGTGCAAAGGCTGCGTTAAAGGCGTTCGTGCTGAGAGTTCTAACCGTGGAAGACTTACGGTTTGTAAGGGTGCTACCTTGCTTTTAGCGGCTAACAAATGCGATGAAAACGTGTTTTCGCTATTTTGTACTCTTAAATAGACGCAAGCACAAAAGGCTTTTTCGGAGGCATCTGAAAAACCATGCAGTTGGATGGGTTTGTCGGGGGTATACTGTACCCAACGGGGAATTTTAATGTTCTCAGTTTTGGGTAAATTTTCGTAAAAGGCATTCCATTTTTGAAGGGCCCCGGGTTTGATGTTCTCGTCCCAATCAGTTCCCTCCATCCAGAGTTGCTGTAACAGCATTTTTGCAAGGATCATTATTGGCGTTAGCCATCCTGCGGGGTCGAATAATTTCGCTACTGCTGATAAAATCTGTCTTTTTGTGCATGAGTGCGCTGCTAAAAGTGGTTCGTATGCATATGTAAAGGTGTCTGTTAGAGCATTCCATTGGATTCCGAGCGTCTTTGTGGAGCTTGCATCTTGGAATTTGAGAAAATCGACATCTAATAG
>NW_023458561.1:70511181-70596440 GCF_013731165.1 Rhagoletis pomonella | reverse complement strand
TCCCCTTATTATCTCTTAGTGAGTTAAATCATCATTGTAGATACGGACTTTACTGTTAAAGTACGTTCAAGAATTCCAATAACTGGGAAATGCCTGACACAACCATGTCTTCGGTTTGATTTATACCTGTTATCGAAATCAGTGATGGGAATACTACAAATTAAAACTACGAGAACAACACTTTTAATCGATTATATTTTTTTTTTTCTCGCGGTCCCTGGTTTCCACGTATAATTTTTAATGGCATAAGAATCGATTGGCGCTTACACAATATGTTAGCGTTTGGCCGGGCTTCTCCTCCCATTTGTGTCGGGCACCTTGATGTTCTCACCAAAGGGGAGGGGGAACTACAGTTTTACGCCGACTCCGAACGGCGTTGTATTTTTATGTTATGTTTGCTGTTTTTCATGGCAGAATACTCGGAGGTTTACCATTGCCTGCCGAGGGGCGACCGCTATTAGAAACTACTTTTTCTGTGTTTTTATTTTTTGTTTTTGTTTGATGCTGGTCGGAAACTGGGCTCGAACCCAAGCCCTGTGGAATGGTTGTTGTTGTTGTTGTTGTTGTTGTTGTAGCGGCTACAACAACCCCGCCAAGATCGGTTGGTATCTCAGTCGTTGTCATCAAGTTCCACTAACGGCAACCCTAGGAAGCGTGCAGCTTCTGTGGGGTTTGTCCACAGGGGCAAGGCCGTTAGGGTTGTCGGGTTTTCCGGGCATGCGAAGAGATGTTTCGAGTCATGTGGGGTCTCTCCGCATGCCGGACACTCATTCGGCACAACCTACCTTCAACCTACTCAAGTAGGAGTTGTTCAACCTGCTGCAGTAGCCGGAGCGAAGTTGTGCGAGTGTTGTGCGTGTCTCCCGAGGCAGATGAAGCTCTGCGGAATGGTAGTGCGCACTGCTAACCACTACACCAAAGATACCGCCGTTGACATTTTATTTAGTGCCGTGAAAATAAGTAAATACATTTACTTTAAGTATTTAGCTTGCAGAAGTATGAAGTGAATACGTATGTATGTTTGTAGATACATAAATACATTCATACTCTGTATGTAATGACATTCAAAATACTTAAATACCTAGACGTTAGTTACTTTTACTTTAGTATTTTTGAAGAGCGCAATTTCGAATATCCATTCAAATGTATACAATTTCGCTCGCCCATCACTGGTTTACATTTTTTATTTAAAGACTTGAATTTATTACCTAAATTGTAGTTTTTAAATCTTATCTATACGATTAGTTTAAATTTATTTTAGAGCTCTCTCTCTCTAAGCAAATGCTATATCAAATAGCAATTATTACCTGTAAATTTGATATTTGCATATACTACATACATAAGTGTGTATATATAAATTTTCATGTACGCATTTATGCATATGTCTATTTAACTCTCTTATCATATAAAAAATACATGTACATACATATATAGTTGATTTCAAGCTATTACATTTCTACTTCACTAGTAACTCCTTTCAAATGCTAAGTGATTTTTTTTTTTTTGATAGGATTATTTGAACATTTTCGCATTTCGGCTTTGCATTTATATTTCCGCATCCTCATCTAAAGTAATCATGAGTTCAAATTCAATAGAGATATGTACATAGATAGTTGCATATATGTATATGAATGTAAATACTTATAAATACTTTGCGTATACTATTGGATGGAGGTGGTACTCATATTCATTCTCGTATTGCTTCATTGACATTGGCATTTCATTCAATATGTATATTTACATACATACATGCATACAAAAAATCATACATATGTATAGCTTAAATTATGTGGAGCCTATTCCCTTCTTCCTCTTTGTTTTTTTATAATAATTAATTGCTTAACGTGTTCATGCTTCACTCGGACTAGGTAATACACAGTTAGGTTCAATGTTTTTATATAATTTATTATTTGTGCCAGTCCAATCTTAACATTATTTTTTCTTTCCCTTTTCTTTTTTATTTCTTTTCCTTTTTATTTTCATATGTTTTGACAACAAAAACACGTTAACTTTCACTCCTTTGACCGCCACCGGCAATTGTAACACACATTCACCACTCTTCGAAACTACCAAATCACCAAATCACCAAATCAATAAATGAACTGCAAAATACCACAACGCAATCCGTGACAAATATTTAAAATTCGAAACGCCTGTATTGAATAACAACAACAACATCACTTTGCAATCGCTTGCACGACATGGTACCAGATTTAAGTATTACACGTATTGCTGGCCTAACTTGGAACGAGTGGAATGCTCGTTTGGCAATGCCTCTGGTCACACAGTTACGTGAAGGTTCACACCCACTAGTTTTCCCCACCGATCTCTCACTGAATACAGTGGACAAAGGTAGCGGTGCTATTGGTGGAACGACATCACTGGATTGCAAGTCGCCGGCTCCGGACACATCGAGCGAATTGAGCAGCATTGCGGGCGGCGCTGCTCCCAACGAAGCGAACGCGTCGAATGTCACTTTGAATAGCAGCTCTGGCTCCATAACGAATGCCGCCGTGGTTGCCGAGAAACAGAACAGTGTAAAAATGAAGCATTTAACCGAAGAGGAAGCTGCTCTCTTGATGTTGAAAGCATCTGCGGAGAAGGCAAGCGCCAACAACAGTGGCAATCTCAGTGATACCAGCTTCCATGAGGATAATACTAATGCCGGCGGCAGTAGTCTAATCAGTACGAGTGGCGAGTACCATTCAGCACTAAGTGGAGCAGCTGCCTTTGCAGATGTGGGGGGCGCCAGCGGACTTTGCAATATCAACATATTAAGCAATATCAGCGCCCTGAACAGCCTCATTGGTGCCGGAGGCAATGGAATAGGCGGATCGGCGGCAGCTAGTAGTGCGGGGGGTGGGTTAGGTGGCGGCGGCGGCGGCGGCGGCGGCGGCGGCAGTGGTAGTGGCCACCCCTGCCCGGACTGTGGTCGTGTATACAAGCTAAAGTCATCGCTGCGTAACCACCAAAAGTGGGAATGCGGAAAGGAGCCACAATTCCAATGTCCATTCTGTGTATATCGTGCTAAACAGAAAATGCATATCGGTCGCCACATGGAACGAATGCACAAAGAAAAGTTCATAAAACTGGAGGACTTAAAGAGCTTCACAGGCGGCAGTGGCGACGACAGCGGCAGTGCCCCAGCTGCAGCTCTATCGTCCACAGCGCCCAGTGAACTGCGTCCGAATTTTTCTTAGCTCAATAAAAAATAATGAGATAGATAACGCAGAGCCATATGAAACAACACTTTAATAACACTAAGCGAGGGTTTACAAACAGATCGATTTTTTTTTTGTAAGACTCAACACAGATCGTCGTATGTTGTTGAGTACAGTGAAAGTAAACATGGAACTAGAGTGCCAAATTTTTTTGTATTTTTATTTTTCGCGTAGTTTTTAAAAGCACCTTTTAATGATTATTCAACGGAGAGTCGTTACATTTCTAATCTAACAGCTGTGACAGTGAATTAGAGATTTCGGACTAGAAAAGTCCAGAATCCTTGGAATATAAATTTGCCATTAAGAAGTTCGATATTTATTAGCTGATAACAGCTACAAACAAATCTATGTAATAATACACCTTCTTGCACCTTCTTTACGAAAACAAACTTTTTACTAAGTAAGATTTTTTCTATTACAACTCTATGTATGTACATACATACATACCGGAATATACATTCATACATATGTACATACGTACATTTGTACATTTATGTTTAAAGTTGTAACAGTCTGTTTTACAAAACTTTAGTGAAATGTTGCATTTCATGTTGTTATTATATTTGCCTTCATATACACTTTTGTATGTACAACATATGTACATATAAATGTGTGCATATATGTACATGCATACAGTTTTACATAAATAAATACATAAAAGACAGGAATGTTTGCAGAAAAAATGCTCAGGTGTACTCAGGTGCTGCAGTCACTGTGATAGTACAAATTCAGTTGAATATCAGGTTTGTTTCCATGTTTTCTGTCATGGAAAATGAAGCATTTTTTGTATTACATACATACATACATACATACATTAATTTTATATATGAAAGTTTGTAGATAAGAATAAGAGCAAATTAATTCCACTCAAAGCTTAAAGCAGCAAAACAGCAGTCCTTGAAAACGACATTATGTAATGCTCCAAATAAGTAAATTTAAGTAAGATACATATGTATGCCACATATGTCACATGTACATATGTACATACTTACACACAAGATGCATGCATATTTACAGATCTAAAAACATTCCCTAATGCTTATTATTTAAAAGACAGTCCAACCCTTGGACATAACCAGACATTCCCAACAGATACATATGTATATCGTCCTTTAAAGTACGAAACCGCGAATCAACAAAAAGCAAAACCGCGTAAGTGAGGTTGCATAAATTATTTTCTTGAGTGAGTAAAAACACTAATATTTCAAAATGGTTCTCTTTTTTATAAAGCAATCGCATCGCATTTCTGGCTAGTATATTTTTGAGGACCAATGGATAAGGATTGAGCCAAGAGCTTCTGTCTGGCAGCAAATGTGAGTTACGCTGTTTTGCAGAAAGACGATACGTGGTTTTGTGCTTTAAACGACGATATGTACATACATATGTACATATTGCGCGTTTGTTGGAAGTGGATAAATCCAAATTTGTATTTTATTTGTTTCGAGTTAATCGCGTAGCTCTTCTTTTATGTACGGAATCTGTACATTTTATGTATAAATTCTCATCTAAGTACATTCATAATGAATAATATTTCTCTGGCCAAACAAATGAAAGTGTCTAATCTATTTCGACACACCTGAGTGGAAGATCGACCTATCTCGATCGAAAACATTTCAAGAACGCCATACTTCAGAATTCGATTCGAAGAATGCCTATTTCAGAATTTTATTTGTTAAACACCCTATCTATAGAATTAGGTTCAAAACGCCCTATCTCAGCTGAAAATCATATGTGAAAATGTGCTGAGATAGGACCTTTTTCAATCGGCAGCTGAGATAGGGCATTCTTCAAAAAAATTCTGAAAAAGTGCGCCCTTGAAAAATTTCTGAGCTAGGGCGTTTTCGAACTGGCTGCAGGGATTGGCCGATCTTCTACTTAGGTGTCGATTTTATACGTTTTGTTTATAAATTTAAAACTTAGCAGCCGCTTTTCTCGAATTACCAATTTTCCAGCAAATGTGCGAAATGTAAAAAATGTATGTACATACATATATATGTACTATATATGTACATACATGCAAATGTGCGTATGTAACTAGGATAAAAAGACATACATACATTTAAGGACAAAAACTCAGTGAAACGTTAATTTATTATTTAATACTTGACACGGAAAGGTAATTTGTTTGTGATAAGGGACGACGACATTCCATTAAAAATTGAATAAAATGTATGCATATATACAAAGCCAATCTCGGCTAGTTAAAATCAGTTTGGCCTATGTTTACTTAGGTTTCAATGCATTCAGTAATTTGTAGGATAAACACGCACATACACATAGGCATAGTTGTAGTTTTATAACAATTTACCTCAGTCATGTATAACCGCCAGTAAATACACAAGTACATACATACATACATACATATGTATAATGCACAAGACCGTTTAATAGTTTAGTAATACATATTATATTTTTTTTATCGTGCTTGACAGTTTATTTTAAATTAATTTAAATTAATTTTGATTTTTTTTTTTTCGAGAAGAGAACCGAAATTTTTATCATCGTCTTGAAAAAGATGCTCCGTAACAGGCCCTTCGAAACGATCTGATTTTATTTGTTCTTCCACCGTAAACTATGCATAGTTTTTATTAATGGATATGTCTGTTAGAAGCAGATCATACAGACAGGAATTATACAAATTTATACTCTATATAGATTTAACAAATTTGTACATATTTTTAACAAATTTATTAGTTAGACGCAGGTTTATCGGTTATTGTGAAGTCATATGTTTTATATGTTTTGATGAGTCATAAATAATAACTTATTCATAGAATTAAAAGCAATTTATGTATTGTATGTATGTACATATGCATGCATATTTATTTTCCCAACATTCTTCCTATACATACATATGTATGTATGTATATTGTACATACATTTATTTCATATCGTTAGCTTAATATAGAAAGGCCCTAACTCATTTTGCATTTCGATTCCAGATTTATACAAAATATATGTCAAATAGCTCACGATATACATACATACATATCTAATAGAAATTGAAAACAAATCTTAAACCAGCACTTAAATTTAAATTTTCAAACTGTGTTTTTGGCCTTTCTATATTAAGGTAACGATATGTATGTATATTTCTTAGTTAAATGTGCGTAGTAACTCTTTTTACACAAATAGAAAGAAAATTAGTTTATATTAATAAATAGCATTAAAATAAGAAAGAAATGATGAGCGAGAGACATGCATACATATATGTATGTATACATACATATGAAATATAACAACGAATATATGTATGTACATAGAACTCAGGTACTTAGTTGAAGCGATTCTTGAAATTAATTACATACATACTTTCAAAACTAATGTGTTTATCGTTGAAGTAGTAGACATTGTATATTATATACATATGTACACACACACACACATACATATGAACATATGCTTTGTGCCAGTGAGACAAATTGTTTTATTATAAATTCGGTGTTCGGACACCGGAATTGTTTTCCATGTGTGTTTTAATGTGTGTGTTTTTGTTATATTAAAAAGGTCAGAGATTTATGTAAGTCAGTGTCATTTTAGCAATTTTGGTTGATAGTGCTTTCAAGCAGAGCTTGATACTCGTACTATCATTAGGCTATTGGCAAGCACTTTTTTATTCGAACAGGAAAAACTAGTACATCCATGTACATATGTGTCGACATGTGGTCACAAAACATAACCTTATTCCGCATTTTAAATTATATAGATATAGTCATACACGATATTTTATAGGAATGTATGTATATTAATAACTTTGAGTTTAAGCGAAAGCAAACTTTTGCTAGAAAATATTTAAGTATAAATATAAAATTTAACAAATACATACCTCAGAAAAGGCATACTTCAAATGCACATACACGGACTTATAAGCGAGTCGAAGATAAAATGAAGGGTAATTATTATTTTTTTTTGTTTTTTTTTTTCCCAGCGAGACAAAGGATCGCTCTAAACAAAATTATGATAAACATAAAAAAATAACAAAATTATGAGTGATGGCACATATCAAACTCAAAAAATTATTATTTTTAAATCCGCGGTGTTTTGCTACAAATAATCGCGCGAACTGTTTTTTAACAAAAAATATTGTGCATATTTTTTTTTTTTTGAAATAGTGATTGGCTCTTTAAGATAAATTGGTGTCGGGATACTTGTGAACGAAGTAATGAAAACCAAGAGGACCTTAAACGTTAAAATTTTAAATTATCTTAACACAAATGAAAAAATTTATATTTTCCTTAACATAAACGCATTATTTACTTTTGTTAATATACATATATGTTTTTTATTTGGATTTTGCAAAGCAAATCATCGAAAATGACGTACGAAAAAAAGACAGATACAATATGCTTAGCCATAATGAAAATAATTAGATTTTAGGCAGAATAATTTTACGAAACTATGAAAAATACTCATAATGTTATACAATGTAATGAATTGCAATGCAAATTAGAATTCAGTGCGATCAATGAATGATAAGCGGTGAATCGAGCTTAAAATTTTAGGTAAAAAAAAAAATGCAACGAATCGGTTACACTGAATTTTAGTTTGTTCTTAGTTTATCTTATAAAGTAAAAAGATATTTTGTATAAATAAGTTCTTTAAATGGAAAATCCAGCAGAATGAAAATAAAAAATGTATTTCGTAAAAACAAAGATTGAATGAGTTTAAGTACTTTCATCGCAATTACATATGTACATAAGTCGGACGTTTGTCCTCATTTTTTTTTTTTGTTAGCAGACTCTTTTTACTTTTGTTTTACAGCATTTTTAGCAAAATTTGTTGACATGTACGTATTTTGTTGTAGTTTGTATTTTGAAAGTAAGTACATACATACATACATATGTATGTATACATAAATACATATGTATGTACATATGTATGTATATCCGTTTTTCTCTTTTTTGTTTTCTCTTAAGATTTTCTCTAAAAATTTTTGTTTTTCTTAATTTAAACGACTTTAATCTGAGTTTGCTTAAAAACTCTGCCTAAAGCGATTAAAAAAAAAAAAAAACAAACTCCACAATCATTTGGACACGTGATTATTGTTGTAATTCCTTTTACTAATACACTTAGCTGTTGTTGTACTTACAGACGGGGTGTTGCAGATGGCTTCCAAAAACGCAACAATGTCGACATGCCTGCCTGGTACTCCACTCACAGCGACGTCCACTGTCTACAGCTCTGATGCGCAAACTCAGTCCCAATGCGAGTCCCGTATCCGTGTCCGCGACTGGCTTATGCTCGCCGATCAGTCTATACTACAGAAGACAACAGATCCGCATCCAGGTATTTACACTTTAATATATTCTTCTAAGTTTCTGTTATTTATGAGATTCGGCTACGCGCGTTATTATTTACATACATACACTGCGGAGTATAACTGGAGATGCATTTACTTTTTCGAGTTTCCGGCAAGTTAAGGAAATTCAGGAAAAAATTTAGTAGCCGTTTTAACGGCCTTTGTTGACATTCATTAAATCAAGGGACAAAATCTATTTTTTCTTTTTAATCCGCGAATAAACGCTGCAATCAAAAACTTTTAACTTTTTCTAGTACATACATACATACATACATAACTGTAGACGAAAATTTACTGCTTCATCCTCAGTTATGCCTGTTTTCTGAATTGGCCCGAACTAGTTATTTTCAACGGCCTTTTTGAGAATCATGACTTTCCACGTATTTTATGCTCCATGGTACAATCTCTTGATTGATGAAGCCTGAACTGAACTGAAACGTAATCCTGGTGGAAAATACAGTATCTACTCTTTATCGTTGGTTATTACGTTCCATCGTCGGCCGCTGTGGTGTAGTTGTTAGCAGCGCGCTACCATTCCTCAGGGCCTGGGTTCGAGCCCAGGTTTATTTATTTAAATTAAATTTTAAAAATCTACGACATGTACATCGCATGTGGGAAGTTCATTTTTCCCTTCCGTTTCTTCGTTCGGTAAATAAACTAAATGGTTAAAACATTCAAAAAGTACACTACTTTGTCCAATCGCTGAATATTAATTGGGTAATTTCGATATTATCATCGCGAAATTTTAAACTTTATCCTGTTTCGATGTTATGATCCTTACCTACCGAGCGGAATTGTAAAATCAACTAAGGAAATTTGGTTTTTGATTGCAATTTATTATTCAAATGTTTTGCGTGAAAACTTCTCAAGTGGGCCACCTAAATTTGGAAGTCAAAATGTTTTCATTTATTCAGTTTACAACCATAAACAAAAATTATAATTTGAGTAATTTTGCAAAATTCTAAGTTTTACAAGAGTTATTGTTATTAACTTTTTTTTTACATGAATTCAGTAATTATTTATTTTCTACTGATTCATAGCGTGTATCAGCTGATTTTGACCGTCCGAAATTTTCATTCTTTACAAAATACATTTGAAACTTTGAGTTAATGCATGTACATAAAGGGCCGTTAAACAGGCATTATAATTTTTTTCCTAAAGTTCATTAACGGGCCGAAAATTTGAAAAAATAATTGCTTCTATAATTGTATATGCACTTACTCAGTGACGACTGAATGGCGATTTTTGTTAAATATTTGCAAGATTTTTAAAGTTAAAATTTGTTTTGTTATTTTTTCATAAAAATGTGGTTCATGCTTACACCAAAACCATATAAATCAAACTTATAATTCAGACATTATACAGAACTTATGCTAGAGTCACACATCGTAGTATGGTATCAATATTACGATCTATACCACACGTAATTAAATAAAATTCTAAAAAATCTAATTAAAAAACTCGAAAATTTAATGAAATTTATGTATGTTCTGTGTAAAGTTTGAAAATTTCTTTTATATGATTTTGTTTAAAGCATGAACCATATTTTTATGAAAAAATAACCACAAATTTTAGCTTTAAAAACCTTGCAAATATTTAACAAAAATCACCATGCATTCAACACTGCTCCCCACTGTATGTGCCCTGCAGTGAAAAGCCAAACCAGTTAATAAACAGTCGTAATAGATCAACTGGTAGAAACCTACTAGTTTATTGACTAGCCTTAGCTAGAGTGTCTGCTGCCAGTTTGCCAATTTCGAACCAATTTCTGTTGTGCGGCTAGCGAAATTTGTCAAAGCTGAAACGAAAACCTATTTAATAAATTGGTCTTCTTGCGATTATCGGCCGCACATTGCTTCTGGTTTTGAGATGGCAGGTTTGCGTCCGATTGGTGGCGATGAAGATTTTTAGAATTAAATCTACAATTTGTCCGTAACGGAAGCAAGCGTGAGGAGGTCTCCCCAATTCGTTAACGGAAGAAAGCCTAAACATATTTAACTTAATGCATCTAATAGCCTATTTCAACCAAAGGCTTAACTGCAGTTAAGAGCTCAGATACATAGGTACCAAGAATTTTAATATAGGTTTATTTTTTAATTTTTATTTTTTTTCCTTTCGTTTGCTTCTGCTGTTGTAATCTCCTTTTAACAATAGACATAAACTGCACAGTTAAGGCTTGGTGGAAATCAACTATAAGTTCTCAAAAGAAATATCAGTTATATTTGCATAAAGTATGTACATATGCATGTAGGTATTTTTTCAATGAACATGTAATTTTTAAGCAGTTAACCAAACCCACTTCAGTTCTCATAGAAAAAAATTTAAGAGTACCGTTCTTATAATGCTCGGATCTAAACCAAATTAGTATGGGACCCCCTCTGAGGTACCATTAAATTCTACAAAGACTTCAATAGTTGCTATCCTTTGAAGAGTGTCTTAGAGTAGTGTTCTTTGTGAAAAGATAGATGATATAGATATTTTTTATATTCGATAAATATCTCGCGAGAAAGCTGTTTCATTACTTCACCTGTTTATAATTTCACTATGGTGCAGGGTAATGAAATAACAAAACACTGACTTTGAGCTTGCCTTCCTGAGAAGCAAACTGGTAGTATCCTAGTCCATAACTAGTAGGTTTTACTGCAGGGTATGTATATTAACTCCACTCCATGCAATTTTTAATTTTTCTCCTACATTTTGCATACTGCATGCACTCATACATATACATAACTCAGTGGGAAAATTGAATGTTTGGTAATGTGTAAAGTAATGTATCGTCCTTATAGCCGAAGGGAAGTAAAGCGTGTAGGGCGTGTCGCTTTTTATACGTGAAACTATAAATAGAGAAAAGGAGAAGAAGGGCGTCAGAGCCACAGGTTTTGAATGAACCCTCGACGAACAAGTTGGTAGTCAAACACGCTACCATTCGGCTACAGCAGCTATTAAGTTAGCGTGCGAAAAATAGTACGCATTCAGCCTTATCGCCATTTTCATGTGAATTAATGGTTCCCATAATTTAACGGGTAAAATAAAAACAAATAGGGAAAAACGTAATTTTTTTTTTGCTTTTATGATTTTTGGGAACATTTGTTCGGATGGAATTCGCGATAATGCCGACTTAAAGTTGTTCTCAAACTTTTAGCTTTGCTTGTGGCTTCAAAACTGTTACGGCTTCAAATTTTCGGCTACACATTACCCGCTCGCTTCCATTGCTATGCATCTTTTCGTTCAAACGTAATCGTTAATCTTTTGGTGGTATGAAAATGTAATGCATTCCCTATTTTCCCACTGGGCACTGCCAAATGTAAGAATGTATGCTTCTACGCAAAATATTTATTATTTATATACGTACACCATTATTGATTAAATTCAACTTTTTATTATTAGTTTTTATCGTTGATTTTTTCTCTCTTTGCAGTTTTTATTTCGTTTGTTACAACGATACTAATTTTTCGCTTTTTTCGTTTTTAAACTTCCGATCTGATTGCATTTTTATTTGGCACCGTCACATCTCTCAAATGCGGTCCATATTCCTTTAGTTGTTCTATCGATTGAGCTAATCCATTTAACCTGACTCGAATAATATTGCATTCATACTAACCAAACTTATGTCTCCCTTTCTTTTTCACGCGGCATTTTGACATTGCTTTCAAACACACACAATAAACTAAATTTTCACCCAAACTAACCGTCAGACAAATCACTAACCACAGTCGCTAAAGCGGACACTAACACCGTAACATCTGTTGGAATGTGTAGCGAAAATGCCAGCACGCAATGCCAAATAGCAGCGTCCGCGGCGATAGCGCCAATGTTAGCAAGCAGCGCTGTTGTGGCACAATCAGCAGCAGTAGCAGCTGTAGCAGCATCGACATCTACTACATCGGCCCCGCAGCAACCGACCTTAATGCGCATTGGTAGTATAGGACGCACCACTATTGCGTGCGTAGCACCCGCCGTACGAGGTGATGATGGAGAAATGAATTTGCTAAACAATGGCAGTATGGGTGTGATATCGGCGGCTGCTCTGGCGGCTGCGGGAGTTGAGCTGGAATCTGTGGATGAGAGTATGACCGAGGTGCTGGTGAAAATAGAGAATTCGTCATCTTCAACTCAAGAAGAAGACGAAGACGTTGATGCGGAGCCTGAAGAGATTGGCGACGGCGACGGCGAAGGCGAAGAAGAGCAGCAAGAAAGCTCTGATGGAAAAGAACCAGATTTCAACTATGATCTCAAGTTGTCGAGCCCAATGTCTTGGGCTTTCGATACAGTGAAAATTGAAAATGAAGAAGAGTTCGAAGACATACTATCCGGTGGGCATGACACAACCAACACCGAGGATGAAGACGATTTGCTAACGACTGCAGCCGCAACAACGAAACAAGCTGCAGTCTGCTCGCCTAGTCAAATTACAATAACGTCAACGGAATCTTCTGCAATGCCTGCCACAAAGGAGGACGGATCGGCGTCTCGCCCAAGCAATGTACGTTTCACGGCCAGCCAACGTGCAACCTGCAAGAGGCGATCACTAGGCGAGAATAGGGAGTCAGATTTAGAATCAAAGCAGCAGCAGCAGCAGCAGCAACAGCAACAGCAGCAACAGCAACAGCAACAGCAGCAACAGCAACAGCAGCAGCAGCAACAACAGTTACTTTTAGAGCAACAACAACATCTCCAACACCTGCAACTGCGACCGACTCAGCAAACTTTGCAGTTCAAATTAGCTTCTATTCCCGCAACAATCACTTCAGTAACAACAACAACAACGACAACAGCATCAGCAACAAACCAAGATAACAGCAATGGCGTCAACGATCAGATTTGTACCGACAATGCAACCGGCGGTGGCGGAGTCGGAGGAATAGGCGGCGGGGCCGAGCCGAATGCAAAGCTGAACTCGAATGCAGGCAACACCGCCAAAGCAGCTGATTTCAAATCATCCGTTTCCGATGACAAACGATATCGCATTCTTGTACAGAATCAACGCATGAGAAAGGAATCGCTCGAGCACTCAGAAGATATGATTTACAATGCCGATATCGAAAAGCCATGGGTATGCCGCAACTGCAACCGTAATTACAAGTGGAAAAATAGTCTTAAATGCCATTTGAAAAATGAGTGCGGCCAACCGCCGCGCTACTTCTGCAGCAAACTCTGCGGATACGCCACAAATGTGCACAGTAACTTGAAACGTCACTTGAACACCAAATGTCGCGATCGCATAGACGAAGACCAAAAGATCAATACCACATACACGCTCGTTTTCCAACAAAACGAATAAGCTTCGATTGCGCACACGCACTGAAAACTTGTTTTTTTTTCTGTTTTTTTTTTTTTTAAATACATTAATCCGTCGTATATATATATGCGTCTAGAAGGATTGTGAATCATGGCCTAAAGGATTCAACATCCGTAGCTAATGCTTATAACAAATCCAAGAATTTCCTTTGGGCTCTCTTTATTTCCACATGCATACATACATATGTACACGCGCATATACATACATACGAATATAATTTATTGTCCAGTTTGGACCGATGCTAGTCAAAGTGAACGAACGGACCATATAAAATATGATTGTAAACGTTCATGCATAAATACATATATAGGGAGTGCATATGTATACATATTTATACCTGTTTTTTTTTATTATTCAATTACATAGTATTAGTATTGTTATTGCACTGTGTTGCCTTAGGGCCTCAACGAAATAATGCCCAAATGTCGGTATGGTCAAATCCCAAAAGAACTTTTCTCCACCTCATCATTTTTTATTTACAGTGGGTTAAAGTCTACACTTTTGGACCATAAATCATGTCTTCTGAGACCTACACATACATAAGTAGAATTTAATAAGCAATTTTTCGAGGAAAATTTTACTCATTAATTCCTGCCGTAATGGTTCCTTTTTACCCTTATTTTCGAAGGAGTTCCATGTAAGTTCATTAAAAATAGCAGTTATAACGTTTCCATTTTCCATAAAATTGTTAAGCAGAAAGTTTCAGGGTCTTTATCTAAATTATATCATGAAAATACTTTTTTTACTCTTGAACTCTTCCCAGTATTGGGGTTTTTACACTTTCATGAGGAAGTTCATTAAAAATTGTAGATGTATCCTTAACCATCAGATTTTTCTTTCTTCGGCGACTCCCACTTAAAATAATTAATACTTTTGGAGAGCATTTAACCCGCCAACTTTTACTAACTTTTACAAAAAATTGTGAAAAATACACACAAACGGTAGAAGTAAAAGTTAAAATAATATTTATTGCGCACTAAATTTTACTAAGTACAGGTTTTTGAAGATAATAATTATGTTTGAAATCTTTTGTCTTTGAACAAAAAAAAACTTGATTTACGCCCTGTTTTCTGAGATAGGGGGCATTTTCGAGACCTGCTGCCGAGATGGGTCAATCTTCAACCGTCGATGTGTAGGTTTCCGAAGACAAAACTTATGTTTGCGATCAGCTTATGCATAAAATCATATTAATTTGTGGCCAGAAAATGGATAGGCTTTAACCCTCGCAGCGACAACTACCGTTGCGCACTAATACGCAGAGGCCCTAAAGGAAAACTTTAAAATTGTTTCACAGTGTTAGTAATTCAATTGCGTAAATATTCGTATTTATATAAATTGAAATTGAAAAAATAGTAGCACGCATTTTTCGGTTATGGGAAAGTATTTCTAACAGTCTATGTATATGTACCGTTAATGCGAAGTATGACAACAAAAGTCATTAATGAAACCTTTTCTAGTCAAATAATGATTTGAAGTCGTAGAAAATTTAATTACAAATAGATATTTATTTTAGCGTACGGCATTAATATTGCAATTTATTTGTTGCTGCCATTTTAGTTTAATATTTATTTGATATCCATTAAAAAGAATGATTTTCGAAAAGTGATGTTTTTTTTTTTAGCGTAAAGGAATGTAGACTTACTTACATAATTATTACATATACATATACATATGTATGTATATTCATGAAAAATACATGACTGCATAAATGTGTATTTATTGTTCACTTATTTGTATGTATTTGAAATGCTAGTTCTTTGGTACTATATCGCTGACGACGCAGCGCACATGCATACGTAAATACATACATACATATATAGTTAAGCTTCTTTAAACAATAACTGGTATAGTTGCAATATTGTAAAAAAAAGGAAAACTTTGTAAATGCAATAACTCAATATTATTAAAAAAAATACACAAGTGAACACACACCTGAACACATTTAAGAAAACTGGCGAAGATTTTAAGTAACATATGTACATTTGTATGTATGGTATACTCAATGAATCATCATCGCTTAAGTACATACATACATATTTTACATAAATAAATACATATATTTATAATTTATCTCTAAATGGCTAACATAGAAGAGAGCATAAAATCTGTACACCCAAGAATAAAATTACTAATAAAACACATTTGAAGAAATCTAAGAAGCAATGTAAAAAAGTTGCTATTTTATTGATTGATTTGATTGCCCTTTATGGCTGGTTCCAAAGTATAACATATGTATGTTTATTTTTATATTGTACTTACATCAACGATTATTGCATATTCAACCCCCGCCCGGGGTTCACTCATTACAGCTATCATCAAGACACCAATTATTCATTATTCTAAGTGCAATGTGCATTTGTTGACCTTTCACTAACCAGTTTTCTCTTTTAGGTCCATTTGGCCAGAGCGCAGGATGTTATCGAAGAAGAACTTGAGTAACACAGTCCAAACCGCTATGAAAATACGTACTCCTATACGTACGAAAAACATATACATACATATTCAGATAAATAACTCACATCTATTTCCAAATCTAAGATTTATATTTATGTATTTATCTCTTTTAAAAAATAGGACGACTCCAGGCTCGGAGTTTTCTTTTCGTCGCCTTCGCCTCCATCATCAACAAGAAAGAACATCAAAGGTGTTAGGGATCGTTTTGGACCAGAGCAGAGTGAAAGGAGCTATCTATATTTTATATAACATTTTTCCGTAGCATATATCACAGTATTTTACTCGTATTTGTTCAATAATATTGTTTTGTGAAGTTCGAAACCGTTAACTTATGTATGTACATACTCGTATTATTTGCTATCTGAAGAAGTTTTTCTTTTTCTTCAAATAGATTTGCTTGTGAATTTTATTCACAACCTAAATGTACCTGTTTTTTATTATTTAAGTACATAGTATATTTGTATTGAAACTTCTCGTATATTACGTATACATATGTATTTGCGTTCCGTTGTAAAATATAATAAAAATTTAAATTAACTAGCTTAAACATAACTAAAGATCGTAATTAACGTTTAAATGCATGTGTACTCTTTTTATTACTTTTGCATATTAACTATCTACTTTGTGCGAAGACAAATTGTTCATGTATGTAGCAAAAGCATTCCGGTAAATTTCGGAAGAAAACATTCGCGAAAGTAGATGCACAGACTTCAAAATACTGAAAAAAATATATCCTAATTGTTTATAAATTCTTGCACCCAGTTAATAAAGACAGTATTTCCGTTACGTTATGTATTGCAAAAAAAAAAAAAAAATACCCTGTGCAGATATTTATTGCTGTGACTGTTCAAATATAGTTTACGCGAGGCATATGTATGTATGTAGTATTTATGTAGATACATATATCAAATTTCAGCCTTAGTAAAGAGGAAAAGCGAATTCTCTCAAAATCTGAACTTTTAACCAAAAAAAAAACAAAACAAATTTAACAAATTTGCTTGGCTTCTTTATGGAGAAACTGACTACCCAACTTAGTGAACCCATTCCAATTTTTATTTGTGTTTGTGTTTTTTGCTCGTTGAAAATAAAATTTATTCCAATAAAAATCTGTGTTAAAAACCTATTATATATAAAAAATTTGTTAAAGATTCGTTCATTTCATGATATTTTGACTTAATAAGGGCAATTTATGTCTCCCCGTAAACGACCTCTTTGCATTGACTTGTAGAACTTAAGGCCCAATTAGGGTTGCCATAGCCATAATATTAAAGGCATAACTTTGTAAAATACTACAAAGCTCTGCCTATGGTTAGGGCGTTCACAGAACTGCCCATATGTTTAATCAGTACAACTAGTTGATAAGATTACAGTTACGGCTATGGTATGGCACCATTAGTTGGGCCTTGACTTTGATTTAAATAGAAATAACGTTACCAACCATGTACCATGTAGTAACTGCTTCACCCTATAAAAAAACGTGTGTTTTTTTTAGTTAGTCTGGATTTTAGGGGCCTTTGAAAATTCGGTGTATGCAGTTTTGCTTAACTTTACCAGTTGAATTTTATGTGGGAATCTTTTCTTTTGTCATATAGTGTAACTTTATATAATATAAATATGGAGTGAAATTTACTTGTGCTATATACTATAGGCGGTTTATGTTATACGCTGCACAATGTCACTAATTTTTTTATATATAACAAACACATTGCAATACTACATATACATATGTATGTATGTGCGTATGTACGTAATATGTATGTATGTACGTACTAAACTAAACTTTTTAAAATTAAATGACACAGTGGGCGCAAATTTCCATAGCCAGACTATAATTAATTGGCTGATTTATGCGGCACTCATACATACATATACATACATATATACATAAATATGTATGTACATTATATAAAGCCATACTCTTCCGCGCCATCACCAGCTTTAAGACTTTACACAGATTGCATAAATACGCAATTTTTCATGCATACATACATATATACATATATGTACATCCGGATGTACTCATTCAAACCCCTTTACCATCTGATTTGGATACAATTTGATAAAAAAGCACGCGCCTAAATTCAAAAGACGTCCATCATCATGCCAAACGCGAAAGCATATCTATCATCAACACTCGCCAACATCACCACAACCACCACCACATTCGCCACTTATGTATGTATGTAACCATAATTAGCAAGTCACTTATTTGTAAATATACTATATTATGTGCAAAGCTTGTGTGGTAATTATTAATTTGTTTATTCACCACGCAGCAAGCATTTGTTAGCAATTTCATATAATTCATTTGCAGTTTTGTGTAAGCGCATTTAATTACTGTCCCCAGACTATTCAAAAAGCAGCACAAAAATTAATGACTAAACATACATAGTTAGTAAACAAAAAAGGGCTGCAATTCTTACGGAAACTAGCTAATGTTAATGGAACTAAATTATTACCTTCAAAATATAAACAATCAATATTAATTTTCTTTTTTCTTTTTTATTACTTCTCTTTTTGACTTCTAACGTGGCCGCGCGTTTCTTTGATCTTGATATTGATCCTTCTTAACTTCTTTGTCGCCGGCGGCCAGACAAAGCTAATGTGCCAAGCTCGGCCAGATTCATGGACACCGGCTCGCAACTACGTCGCAACTTGCGTGTGAAGACCAGCCCGCCTAGTAGTCCTGTTTGTACGCCTGTCATAAAGTACGAACCGGCGCCATCTATCGACGACAACGAAGATGAATTATCAGGCGTGGCCAGCCTTGGGATAGGAAGTCAAAGTGGCACGATTTCCGTTGGTATTACGGGTGACAGCACAGCTATTCTCCCAGTCGAAGGCGCGGATGATGAGCAGCCGTGTGATCTTCGCTTGAGCTCTTTTCGGATGAATCTTGTGTCAATGGCGCTGCAACAGGCGGCAGCAGCCGTAATAAGCGGTGGATCAGTCACGAGCCCTTCAGGTATTCAACAAGCTGCGTTGCAAACAATGGCTGCCGCACCCCCAACCCACCTCCCGTCCCTGATTAATTTTCCGCATCCGCATACACCCCATACACACGCCCAGTTACCAAGTCAAGCTTCGGCGCAACCGCGCTCGATTACACCAACCCGTCGTTACAGCACCAGCACCAGCACAGCTACAAGCGGAGGTCCTGCTGCTGGAGTTGGACCCGAAGTAGTGCCTTCAAATAGGGTAGCATCACCACTAGGTGGGGCTATTAGCGTTGGGCCGCTTACGGCCGCTTCTAATTCATCTGCTACCTCAGGACCGTCTACCTCGGCAGCAGCAGCGGCTGCCAGCTCAGCACTTTTGACCGGTGCCAATAGTAGTGACGAGGTGGCAGCAGGCAGAGGGGGCGCCATTAGCAATAGTGGCAGCAGTCATATCGCTGTCATTGCTCCAGGATCTGGGGGCTCTTTCGGTGGCGCATATACGTGTGAACGCTGTGGTAATTCTTATGCCCGACCGCATAGCTTAAATCGGCATATGCGCTTCGAATGCGGTGTTGAGCCGAAGTTTGAGTGCCCGATTTGCCACAAGAAGTCAAAACATAAACATAACCTCGTTTTGCACATGCGCACACACCAACATCGATGATACAATCAACCCCGATATTCGCAATGACCACCACCGATATTCCGCCAACAACTAAACGCTTGGATAAATACGAATCAAGAAACAACAACATCAGCAGCAGCAGCAGCATAATCAACTAAAAAAGCACATCACGATTTCAAACAACCCCATTGCAGACCACCTGATCGAGCGCTTTCATCTCATCCGGCGGCACTATTGTCATCCCGCACGCTTCGCCATGCTGAGGCCGATTCTTCACAGATAGCGTAGAGCACATTCCAAAGCAATCGAATCTACATATTTTATTAGCGAAGCAGCAGTACAGTGTAGTGCAGAATAGTTTAGTCGGTCGGTGGGAGAGGATGCATGGTGGATATGTAGCGCGATAGCGCCAAAGTGCGGCGGGCAGCGTAAAACCATGAAGCATACATACAAACAAACGTAAATAGATACACATACATACATACAAACAAATGCAGGTATGTAAGGGGCATGTGAAAGGGAATTCCAAAATTCTCCAAGTGTAGCACATTATTAATCAATTAGCACGAATGTGATTTAATTCTTTTGAACAGAAAGAAGTCTTGTAATTTTCCAAATGATCTTGAGAACTTAGTCGTTTTTTTTACATTCATTTATTTTTACAATTTTACTATAGCTTAAAGTAATTTTATACGAACATGCATAGATACATATGTATGGTTGGTTTCTCTGCGGACAGACAAACCTGTTGTGTTGCGAGGATATTGATCAATTAATTAATATTGTAGTTTTACAAAAAGTCAGCATACATATGTACATAGATAGATACTTGTTGCGTACGTATGTATGTATATTTTAGTAGTAAAGTAAGGGCGGTCGCTTTAACGATTGTCAACTGAAGGAGAATGGGAATGGGAGGAGCAGACATATGAAGTGAAGTGATATTTGAAGCACAAAGTGATATGGAATTTGTATGGAGTATGGAGTTGATCGTAGGGGTCGAGCAGAATTTATACTATCAATGTTGTTGATTGCATAGAAAAAAGCTGAAGAAATTATATGTAACATACAAAAGTAATAGTAATGATAATGATCTCAGTTATTTAAAATTAAAAAGAAAACTAAGACGCATTTCAAAAGTACGACGAAAAAAAAACGACATTCACATTGTTACATTAGTATTTATACAAAATTTTTTTACTAATTTTTGAAGTATGTACAAATTACGAAGAAGCAGCATATGCAAGTGCAATAAAGAGTGCATACATACATACATACATCCATAAGCAAATATGATTATATTGCAGCTTTTGATCAAACGGGATATAAAGTAATTTGGTCACGTCCAAAAAGTAAAGGTCGTACATACGCACATACATACATACACACAGTTACTCCCAAAATTGAGCGTACGGCTCTCTACATGCTAAAATTTTTTTGATAATTTTGTATTAAAATAAGGCTTATATTTTAGCGAACTGCATTTAAACCCAAGAATGATACTGTGTACAAAAATTAAGAAAAATCTGCAAAGTTTCAGCAAAATCGCGAACTTTTTAATACGAATTTCTAAAAAGAATTCAGGTATGCAGTTCTATAGCCCATTCAAATTTAGTATAATAATGTGCAAATTTCAAATCTATAAAAAATCGCGTTGAGTATTTTTTTATTGACTATCCTACGCATTTTTTTTATACAAAAAGTTTTCAGATCTTTTTTTTTTATATGTAAAAAAAATGCGTAGGACAGCCAGCAAAAAAATTAAACATCTGAAACTTGCACATTATTATACTAAAATTGAATGGGCTATAAAACTGCATACCTGAATTCTTTTTAGAAATTCGTATTAAAAAGTTCGTGATCTTGCTGAAACTTTGCAGATTTTTCTTAATTTTTCTACACAGTATCATTCTTGGATTTAAATGGAGTTTGCTGAAATATAGGCCATATTTTATAACAAAATTATCAAAAAAATTTTAGCACGTAAAATATGGCGAATATTAACAAAAAAAAACAGCCGTACGCACAATTTTGGGAGTAACCGTATGTACATTAGGATCGGTTAAATTGTTCGGGCGAAAGTGTTTCGACAAATCGCATGGTATTCTCGATTTCTATAGATAATTCTAAGATAAACTGTAGGAAAAACCATTTGCGGGAAACTAGTTTCAAGCCTGCGCAATTTTAAAATGAAAAATTTATCTTTTCACCAAATTTTATTTGTTTCATGCTATGCCCGTTTTACAAGGTGTTCACCTTTTCTTATAACTATGTGATACAAAATGCCTATATTTTAGTTTATAAAATTTTTAATTGATTTACCATACACAAAGCACCACATATTGACAAGCTTTAACAATTTATTTTGATGTTATTCAATTTCAGTTATTTTTTGGATATTTTAGAAAGGTTTTGAACGTACGGCTTTGCAGACCATTCAATTGTAGCAAAATGAAGTGAAAGTCCTAGGACTTGCAGTTGATTTTTGGCAACTTTTTGATAACGGCGTTGTGCCTTTTCCTCCATACAAAGTATGTTCGACGATTTTTTTATAATGGGGAAAATGAGAACAAACAAAAAAAAAATTGTCAAAAATCACCAGTACTAGAATTGAGTGGGCTACAAAACTGCATACTCAAGTCGAATTAAGCAGCTCGAAATTTGGCCAGACTTTGTTGTTTTTTTTTTTTAATATTGCACAAAGTTTGAAATTGGATTTATTTATTTTTTATTTTTTTTTTAAACAGTACTAATTGACAAATAAACAAGTAAAACAAATGCCAAAAACTAAAATATAGACATTTTACATAGAAAATTTGCAAGAAAAGCTGTACATAAAACAGAAAAAGAATGAAACAAAAAAATTTATTTTGTCAAAAGTTAATTTTTCATTTGAAAATTCGCAGGCTCGAAACTCATTTCCGACCCATGGTTTATTCTGTGGAAACCGAAAATACCATGCGATTTAGTAAATAAATGAATCGACCCAGCCTAATGTAAATAAATATGAACCGTTTATTTTGAAAGTGGCATAAGTCATTTTTTCAGTTTCTCAGAGTAGAATGGAACTATGACTAAGAATTGTTAAGAGTCGTTGACATACAGATTTAAATTTATGTGTGTATATGTACATGAGTGTATCTATGTAAGTATGTACATACATACATACATATGTGTATGTGCTTATTTGTTTGAAAATGTTGCGTTTTCGTGGTCCGAACGGCTCATTTGTGCATACTACTTGATAGGCGCGAAGAGTCAAAATAATCATTTAAACATAGTTTCGGGAGCTAAATATTCGACCAGACCTACATAAGATGTGTGATAGGCCTCTCAACAAGTTCATATCTATTTACTATTAAAAAATGTTATTACAGATGCATAATGATTTATGTATGTAACTACACTCAATAAAATCGGCGAATTATTTATGCATTTTAATTTTAATTTTTTTTTTTTTTTTTTGTGGTATTGCCAATTTTTTAGATTTCAATATTTACGTACATACAATGTGCATACACAGATAGTCAAATATGATGAGCAATGAGAGTAGTTAAACGATTTTATTTGTACCTACATTTTCTATAGCACTTTCGAGTAGGCGCATTTAGTCAAAGGATATAACAGTTTGGAATTAGTACGAAAATGCACAGACAATGAAAAGTTAAGATTATTGTGATCTGCGTTTGAAAAACGATAAAATTAAAATTAAATTACATATTAACGTTATAAAATTTAGTTATGCATATATATATATATATATATATATACATACATATATATATTTAATGGAATAAAAACCAGCTCTTAGGTAACCATGAGTAACAGAGAGAATTCGGAAACATGATAAACCTTATGTGATACTTATATACTGGGGCTGGGGCTGTCTGCTATATCATAACATTAGGATTGGCGAGACAAAAAATACATATGTACATAAGTAATAAGTAATTCTAAAATGATTCAAAATGTTAACAATAAATTGCTTGCTTTTTCACTAGCGACAAGAAGCGCATGTACGTTAATCATTAACAAATTTTAATAGAAATTGAAAATAAATGTCTCAATTTCTAAATGTAAACAATTTATATACATAAGTACATACATACATACATACATACATATGTGAAGAGAAAACTAGTCATTCGTGATGAGCGATTTACAATGAATTAAAAAAAAACTACTGAGGGACTCACAACGGTGTCGCAAGTGTCGTATTGTTGTATGTCGTAAACTCTAAAAGCTTAAATAAATGGTTAGCGAACTTGACAGCACAACTAACTATTTTTTGCAACACTGCGATGTCTTTGATGGTACTTTGCCAACCCCCTTAATATATTTGTTTAGGGGTTTAAAGTTTACGACATACAAC
This sequence comes from Rhagoletis pomonella, assembly GCF_013731165.1. Taxonomy (NCBI): domain Eukaryota; kingdom Metazoa; phylum Arthropoda; class Insecta; order Diptera; family Tephritidae; genus Rhagoletis; species Rhagoletis pomonella. Next base: position 70,572,231 of record NW_023458561.1, on the reverse strand, counting down.
AATACGCGACACTTACGACACCGTTGTGAGTACCTTAAATGTGCTTATGCTTTTAGCGTTATTCATAAATACAAACATATGTATGTCCATACTATATACAATGTATACATAGTATGTATGTTAATATTATTTTAAATTTTTAGGCCGTTAGTTAGATAATGCAGACATGTGCATACATGCTTACATACATCAAGTGATGCATACATTTTTTTTTTTGTGCATGAGGTGAAAACATTTAAACAATTTCCAAGTTACTTAAAGGGAATCAAGAAATATTTACTTAGGAAAATTGAAGGGTCTACATTTACAGAATTTATGTATGTAGATATGTATATATATTCTGTGAAGGTCCTTTCATCGAGATCCAAGTGTGTGGACTAATGAACTAATTAACTTTGATTCAAACTACATCAACTTTGACCCACGAATGGTCGCATTTCTCCGAAAACATCGCGTTTTAATGAAAACATATCGACAACTTTTTGTCGTCGGTCATTAAAGTGCGTCAGACCGTTTTTGCTGCCAAATAAATTGGAATTGCGGTTTTAAATATACACCTGAAATGTATCTTTTGCTATCACCAAGGAAAAGCCAAAAAAGTAAACGAACAGAAAATTGAAAAACCGGAAGAAAAAGGTTGTGTAACATTCACTTGGAGAACTTATTTTTATTGCTTTGCATCAAGTTCGTTATTGCCTTAATTCGATGGCATAAACAAATTTACGTAATTTGTAAAGAACCCCATTTTTTAATATACTGGAGATTTTCAAAACTCAGAAAAAGTCGAATTCCTCATATTTATATGTATATCGACGGCTCAGTGGAAGATCGACCTATTTCGGCAGCCGCACAGTGCGGCGGTATCCCAAAAGTGCGGCCAAAATTCGAGATAATAAAGTTTGTAGATAGGCCTTTTTTGACATTGAGTTGGCTAAAGGGATCACCTAAGAAGCGAAAACTCTTCACTGTAACGACCTGTACCCTAAGTCCTCTCTTTATATTCATTTGTAGTGTGACCCTTCTCCCAAGCACAACATTATTGTAATAAAAAGGGAAAAGTAGTTAGAGAATAGGAAATCAAACAAAACTAATTGGATTTTACGTACGAAGTTTAGTAAAATACGTTAAAAAATTTGTTAAAACCAATACTGTAACAGATTTTTAAGAAATAAAAATGTAAAGGTATTTTTTCGTTTATTTTTAAACAAAATTTTTGTTGATAAATGCAACAGTAACAACACGCTGTCGGATGCTGCCTTTAAACCGTCAACAAAACTTGCACTACTTCAAACTTGCACTTTGTGACACTAAAATTAAATGGGCTATAAAACTGCATATTCAAAATCTTTCTAAGAAATCTAATAAAAAAGCTCGGAGTGTACCAGGCGCCATATTGGATCCGCCATTTTGAATTTTGCAATTTTGACGGCGGATTAGTAATTAGTGACCCCCCGTAAACCCCCTAGTACGAAATTTCGAATCATTTTTTCAAAGCTTCGCATTTTGACCGCAATTTTGGATTTCGGCCGCACTGTGAGCCGTTTCGAAATGGAAAATGGCTCAGGATTTTCGCAGAATTTGATTGCAAAACGCCCTATCTCAGAATTTGGTTGAAGGAGGTCCTACCTCAATAAATGCTTCAAAAACGCCCTATCTGAAATAGAGTGTTGTTGAAAAGTTTGCCAAGATAGGTCGATCTTCCACTCAGCCATCGATATGTATTCATTATAAAGACAATGAGACCGAAAATGTTTGTTCTTTCTAATTTTTTCACGATTTCAGAGTAGGCAATGCCAAAAAAAAAATGCTCACGTAAGGCCGTGTTCATGCCAATTCCCGTATGCACTGTAATATAAATTTTGTTTGTTAGAACGATCACTTTACTGGCTAAACAGAATGTAGTACCACAGCCACAAGCTATTTCGCTAGCTACATCAGCTATATCAGAAATAATACACAACAACCACAGCTACATATTGTGGATAGTTTAGAGCAGTGATTCCCAAAGTGGTCCACGTGGACGCCCAGGGGTCCAGGGATCGAAGCTAATGGGGATAAGTTACACTTTCTTTTCTTCTTTTAGGGAAAATGCTTCTGTCTTCCAAGCTGAGGTATTTGCAATCCCCAAAGCCATAGACTAAAGGAGTTTACGTGTCTACTGGTACAGCCAAACTGCATCTAATGCATTGGCCAGCCCTTTTTCTAAGTACTTCCAAACTAGTTCGGCAATGCATGTCCGAATAAATTATGTTGCTAAACATAACGAGGTTGCTTTACTCTGGGTCACTCGGGACACACTCGGGAGACATTTGACCCATTGGCCAGAGTTGGCTTAGACCAGGCATTCCTCGATCCGCAACCAGTTATAGCACTCCCCACTTCGACCACAGAAGCAACCATCAGAAACTGGGTGGCTACTCAGCAATGACTGGGAGCCATCAAGTGGATGCAGGTGGGCAAAACTCATGTTGCCTTCAATCTCAGAAGGTCTGTCTAGTTTTTTCCTCTCACTGAGAAGATGGGACTGCTGGCTGGTCCCTTCACGTGGCACAAGCACCTGACTGTGATAGGCGTAAATTACAACTCCATTTGCCCATCCTGCTTTGAATAGGATGAGACGACGGTGGAACACTACTAGGGCTTCTTGCTTGCTTGTTTGTTTACCATCGATTTATCTAGATGCGGCCTCTTTTTTGTTTCTGAATTTGCAAATTCATGAGTGAGCCGACCATGTGAGGAGTTTTGTTTAGTGCTCTTAAAAAATATAACTCCTCAGAGCGAGATAGTTCTTTCATGGCTTTACGAGCTCTATTTTTTAAAACTTGCAAGTGTGTGATCACATAATTTTTAATAAATAGAACACAAGAAAATATTTTATTTTTATTTTTGCCACTCCGAATTTAGTCTCTGAATCTTCACATTTTTTAATGAGCTTTGGGAATTGGTTAGAAATGAGCATCAGGGGGTCCACGGAAACCAGTAAAGTTTTGAAAGGGGTCTACGAGAAAAATAAGTTTGGCAACCTCTGGTTTAGAGTATTAAGAATACTTAAACTTTTGACCGCTCTTGTTACATACCACGGCCTCAGCATTCCGATTAGACAGTTACTCTCTCAACTTTTAATTTTTCGTCGATATCAAGGCATATCAAACAGGTAGTAGCATTAGAGCCAGAACAACATTTGCATGTATTTTGTTGTTGCTTCTGGTATCGAAAGTGTCAAAAACTCCTCTGATTTTTTCTTCTAAATTAAAGCGTGCCATGTGATACATATAGAAAAAATAAATAAAAAGTTTAAATTGGAAAAAATTAAAATTGTTTCCATTATCTTTCTTGGTAATTTTGTTTGCTTCTCGAATCGTTGATCCATCCTTTGCAAGGCCCAATACTCAACGGCTGTGCTGTTGAGTTGAGCGAGCGTTCCAAAAGCTGCTATTCAATCGCTTGTTTTGTATGAAAAAAGGTTTCACATGGAAATAGATTTTAACAATTTAGAATTTTTTGTGAGAAAAAATTAAAAATATCTTACATTTCCGAGACCAAATAATTAAAAAAAAATCAAATCAATTACTCTACTGATACTACCTGTTCAATGTGGCTTGGTCGATATCGAACTCTGATTTGTAATAATGTGACTCCTCCTGCAATAACTTTTTGTTGTAATTTAGTTTGACAGACTTTTCGAAATGACTTGCACTGCTACGGCTGCCTGAACACAGGGCATTGCGTCTCATTAAAGTACATATTAAAGCTTTCCAATGTGGAACGTTGCACAACAATTTCTATTAGTGTGAGAAGCTTATGCAGTCGAAATTATTTGGGTAAATTATGGAAATTGAAGGATTGAATTTAAATGTGATATATGTACATACATACAAGTGACAGGTCTTGAACTTTGTATATAGGAATGTATATACATATGTATGTATGTATGTATGTTTATTATATGTATAAAGTGCGATTCAGCAGAATAGGTGCAACATGATTTTCAAATTAAAAAATGCAGTTCATCGAATAAAGCTCAACTAGTTGTTTTTATAAAAGCAAAGACAAAATAATTGTATCGTTCACTAAAATAGATGCAGTGCAATTAAAATAAAAACAAATGCTTTTCAGTGCAATTTCATAATTTTAATATACATTTGTGTACATTTTTTTCCTGTTTTAGATAGCATGTTAATCTTGGGTTAGCGTTTAAAATTGTACGCGGTCCAAGTAAATCCAGAAAATATCCTTATCCATGGCACTTTGTCCATTTTCTCCTTCTAATTTGTACATAAAATTTTGATCTTTGCACCTCTTGCTACTATTTTTACAACGCTTTTTTAACCGACTTCCATAACAGGAGGAGGTTATCAGTTCGTCGGAATATTTTTATTTATTTTATTTATTTTTTTTATGTATGTTATCGCATAACTTTGGACCACGTCAACCGATTTCGATAAAGGTAGTGTCGCAAAAGTGGTCCCATACTAATCTGGTTTAGATCCGATCAGTGGATCATGAAATATATATATCTATATATATATTTTTTTTAAGTCGGTTTTTTTTTTTTTTGCTAAAAATTACTTGTTTGTATTTCAGCTCTGTGCTTATAAAACCTCTGGACTAAAGAAGTTTTCCTTCGGCCTATTTTTCCATAATTTTGGTGTTGTTGATTTTAAATTTAACTGACTTTGACATTACATCTACAAAAAACAATTTGCAGATTTTCTGGTAGATGAACCGGGTAGTTAAAATTCGAAATCCCGTTGAACCTATTCTGCTGAGTTCGACTGTATACATACATATGTATATGCCCACATGTACATATGTATGTATGTATGTACGTACATAATTTATCAACCGCGTATAAAAAAAAATCTAAACCTCGTATGTGAGTTTACCAAAATTTTATAGGAGAGAGTAAAACTTGATTATTTCAAAACGGTTCCATCTCTTCCTCTTATATCTAAGTATCGATATTTCAGTATGAATGGATAAAGGCGCTTTTGGCACAAATGTCAGCTACGAGGTTTTGCAGAACCACGATATGCAGTTTTGTGTACTTTAAACGACAATATATATATACATATGTAGGTTAGGGTGGTTCTTAAATGTAGGAAGCAAATTTTTACATCAGATTTCCTAAGCCTCAACCCCTACGTCGCTACGTGCTACTATAGTCGAAGATATCACATATAAATTGTGGTCTAGATTGAAGTCGGTTAAGGCGTGTCGCACAGGAGGGGTCAAAGTTCAAATTACCCTATGAAGACGCTTATCCGACTCTAATCGGCACCAAAATTTATATGTGATAACCTCGACTTGAATAGTATCGATTTTGGGTATTAAATGAAAAAAAAATAAAAATTAATGTTTAGAGTCCATAGAGGCATCTGGCCTTTGACCGCTTTGCGACACGCCTTAACCGTCTCCAATTGGGACCAAAATTTAATGTGATATCTTCGACTATGGTAGTATCGATTTTGGGTGTTAGATGAAAAAATATTAATTTTAATTTTTTGGGTCTCTATAGAGGAATCTGTACTTTGGGCCCTGTGCGTGCGACACGCCTTAACCGTCTCCAATTGGGACCAAAATTTATGCGTGAAATCTTCGATTATAGCATTACCGATCGAGGGGGTGAGACTGAAAAGAATCGTTCATTTATGTTTTAGGGACCACCCTAATGTAGGTACATACATACATATATCAGCGATGAATAAGTGTCCACTGTTAAATTTAAAATTTGTAATATTGTTTGTGACTGATGTACCTCTCGTTCCTCGCCCTTTATATCCGTTCGTACGCCCGAAAGAAGTTAGATACATATGTGGAATTTATTAGGAGTATACTATACACATGTGCGCCTATTTGTATTGAAAAATGTATATCATAGATCATGAATACAAACTTACTTATTTGCGTATTTATATAATCCTAGATTGTGATACCCAACGCATACTTTTTAGCTTTCTTCAGTCGATGGGACCACCAACAAAATTTATTGTACTAAATTACCTGATGGACAAAATGTTCAAAAGTTGAAAAGTTGAAAAATAAAAAAATAAGAAAAAAGGTAACTCAAATTTTACCTAAAGTTACTTAACTCATCAAAAAAAATAAAAAATTTGAAATCAAAAAGAATTTGGTCAGTATTTAAATTAAGATGTTTTTTGTTTACATATATTTAGAAAATAAAATTTTTATTAAAACCTGTTGATGAAGACAATTCAATGTAATGTGGCACTTTGTTGAATATGCTGAAAGCATTTTTTATTGGTCAATCATTATTATAATTTTTTATTTTTGTTATATCACTTTTGAAAATATGTAACTAGTCAAATATATATGAATGCATTGGTAATAACAACTCATCTCATACTATATTCCCCCGCTTATGTATCACTAACTATCCGATATCATGCATAATTAAAAATAATTTGTGATAAATCAAATGAGGATACATATGTATATACATATGTACATATATGTAACTATTATATTATTTTTGTTTTAATGTCACACTAATATAAAACTAAATATTTGTAAACATAAGTTCTTATTCAATCTTTGATCTTTAAGGTTGTGGTTTCTTTTGTTTTGTTTATGTTAATTTGTTTTTTTTTTTTGTTTTTTGTTTTTTGATTTTTAATTCTTTTCTCTAATTTATATTATGTAAGTCTTTGTCCGCTGCAGCATTTTTGTATTTTTGCGTTTTGTCAAATACTAGATTATTGTTAATGTACATATATGTATGTAGCTTTTACATTTATTTGATCATCACACAGGTTCGATGAAGAATAAGTTAAGTACTAGATATGTATGTAAAGCTAAGTCCAAATTATAATTGTGTTAGGTCTAAGATCAATATGTGCAATATAGCGAATATCTATGTGATAAAATTAAAAAAATTGTTGGAATGTTAATTTGTGATTTGTGATTTTGTCGCTTATTTACAGCAAAAGTGTCCAGGTTATGCCATCATAGCCTCTGTTGATTTGTATATTAGTTTGTGTATGTGCATACCTACATACATACATACATACATACATATGTATGTTGATCAATCGTACTAAGGATTTGGTGGCACTCGAAACTCCACTTTTATTGAGCCTATTATTCTGTGACAAGCGTCTTAGAAGTTTATCAAAGTGAAAATTCAATAGCACAAATTGAAAGCGAAATAAAAAGATTAACATTAAGTATGTATAAAACAAAAAAAAACACACGCCAGCTAAAGTTAAAAAATAAAAATTAGTTTTATATTCGAATACCAAACATTCGGCCGCACCACCCAACACAAAAATGCAAAACACTGGAGAACATACATACATACATACATACATACAGACATATGTGTGTACATATTTAGTATGTGTATGAATATTGTGTGCTATTTAAAGCGTAATAAAAAATAAAATTTTTTATTGGAATTGGAGTGAAATGTCCACACATAAAACAAACAAAAAAATCATGTTCATTCATCTACATATATGAGGTTGGATTTTTTTCTGCAATAATTTATATGTATATGTATGTATATAACCAAACGAGCTGTGAATAAAACATAGTGAAATAAGAAAACGAATTAAGAAATATTAGCGATAAAAAATCTTAAGTGATTATGTGTTTGTGATTCTAATGAAACTAGAAAATTTCCCTTAAATGCAACTTAACTTAAATTACAGAGCAGCAAATTTGCCTTGGATATGTGAATTTCCTACACAAAAACCTACAAAACACTTGCACATGCGCCAAGCTTACGATTAATTAAAAAAAAAAAAAAAAAAAAAACACACATTCATACCAATGATGAGCGAACACAAACAGTTTTGTATTTAAAGTACCTGCTGTTCGGTTACTAAATGCGCCAAAACTTGGCATTTAGAGATGCCTGAATACTAAAAAAAAACAAATAAGGTTTTTACATATTTAGCAGTTGTTAAATACTAAAGTAAAAAGAATTCAAGTATTTCGGATATGCTAAATACTACAGAAGAATGTACATACATAATCTAAGGTTTTTAGTAGATGTCTTAATACTACATGATTTTGGAAAATAAATAAAAATTTTACTATCCATTTTTTAGGCATTAATAATTTGTGATGTTTAGGATCTTTCCGGGACCTCTGTGGTCCGAAAGTACATTTTAAGCGCATGTTATAAATGCGACTAGTACTATAAATACAGCGTTTGGTGAAGCCATAAATACTAACGACTTTTGTACGCAATATTTTGTTAGATTAAATAAAAAAAAAAAAATATTTGTATACTTAGTATTAAGTGCTGTTAAAACAAGCAAATACATTTACTTAAGGTATTTGGCGTACTTGAGGTATACAATTACGATATCACATACGGTATAAAGTGACGACCACGTAATACGTAAATACGCAGCACTTGGTATTTGGTAAAAGTTTTTCAAAGAACACTGTTTCAAATATTTGCGTACTTGATCACTTAGTATTTTTACTAAATACAATTTTGCCCATCGCTGGTTCAAACATACACACATACATAAATCGGCAAGTGCTATTAGGCAGTGTATAGTATGTATTTTTATAAGAATTTCGCAAATGCATTAACTTGACGTTAAAGTTACGAGGGTGGTGTGGTCCCAGAAGTACACGACCTAACAAAGAAAACACAAAAATTTTGGGACAAAAATATATTTATTTTTCTACATACATAATTTCCTTTCAGTTCTATACACTTTTCACAGTGATGCTCTTTTATAATAAGAACTGTCTTGCTCCTCAAAATAGAAATTAATTGCCGACTTCATTCCTTCATCGTTAGAAAATCTTTGACCACGGAGCCATTTTTTGAAGTTGAGGAACAGAAAATAGTGCGAGGGGGCTAAATTTGGCAATTCAAACATTAATTCATTAATTTGGTAAACATTCAATTGAAACCTCTTCACGACACTGTTTTTGGTCGAGTGTGAGCAAATACGGCAGCCATCTTGGACACAGCTTTCTCATGTCCAAATCTTCCGATGATATGCCATGTACCGCACTTTTTGAAATACCTACTATACATATCTGCTAGCTCGCGCACTTTCAGTCGATGGTCATCCATTACCGCTTTGTGGATTTTCTTCACCATTTCTGGAGTCGCTACCCCCTTTGATCGACCACTGCGATGCTCGTCTTGGCAGCTCGTACGGCCTCGTTTAAACTCTGCTACCCAACATTTTACTATTGTAAACGTAGGGCAGACCCGCCCAAAGTCGAAACTATTTCAGCTTTTATATTGGATGGTCTGAGGCCTTTCAAAAAAAAAAGTATTGTATCACATAACGATGGCCAATTTTCGCCATTTTCACAAATTCACTGAAAACGTTCACTATTTGTCTGCCAAGCATATACTAAACAACGTGGCGTCTTCAAACTTGAATTATATGCTTTATAGATTGTGTACTTCTTAACACAGTGATATTTTTCAAACAACTACCGCCATCTCTTGGTTAGGCCGGGTACTTTTGGGACCACCCTCGTATGTAGTTCGTTATGGATAAATAAAACTGGTTTTTAAACATCTCACGATTGTAGAATATAAAAATAAATCATACCTACTTGCGTAACAACACGAATTTGCCTTTAACAGGTCTATTCTGCACGTTACCGAATATTTTGTAACCTGAAAATTGCGTTTCCAAAAAATGTTACCAGTTCTTGTCACCGCGATTCTTTCTAGGAACGTTGGTAATGCAGTTAAAATATTCAGCAATTCAGCTATGAGGAATTTCGTAAATTCTGGCATTGCATATTTCACGGGGCAATACTTTGTTACCAGCTTATGAGATGGTAACAAAATTTACCGGTTCCAAGAGAGCACAGAATGCGAAAAGGGTTTAAAAATTGACAGGAACTTCATTCGCCGGTTACAAACTTTTTATTACCAACGCAGAATAGACCTGTAAGTATGAAATTGAGTTTTTTAAGATAGTTCTGGCTATCGCCGAATCCATCGTACTCCGATTTTCGTGATATTACGAAATGAATGCGAACACTGAATCCGAATTGCTACGAACGTATGTACATATGTATTTACATAGATTTCACGAAAAATCGGACTACGATGGATTCAGTGAAGGCCCTGAGTGTATGGCATGGCGCATAAACAAGCACATACACACATACAGATACAGATGCATGCATGTCTGCTTACTTAAAATTATGTAAATTACCTTTTGCAAAGTTATAATAATGCCCCACCCTTGTGAAAAAATGCCTTTCGAAAACTGTGAAAATGCTTAAATGCAAAACTTTTTATAAAAACATACATACATACATATACCTACATATATGTTTGTATATGTATCACACATAGTATTTGTTAACTGCAGCAAAGGAAATCGAACGCAAATGCATGTATGTCACATACATATGTATGTAAATGTTGCGTTTTACTACATACATACATATATTTTACATTTGTATAAAGAGAAATATAAATACATAAAAACACAACAATTGCAACATAGAGAAACCGTTTGAATGTTTCTTACACTAATGATGAACTAATTCATAAATAATTAACTTATCTAGATAAATTATAGTGATACATGATATCGAAAGAAAGTAAAACACAACACACAATTTACTGTAATCCACAACTATTGAAATACAATACATTGTATGTATGTATACTAAAATTTATATATTTTATTGTTAGTAGCCGCTGAAACGAAAGTAACTATCTAAAAAGTAGTTGTGCAAACTTAAAAAGCGAATAAATATAAAGAAATGCAAATCGGGGTAGTAGTTTTATTTAAGACATTACTGTCTTAGTCTTGAAAGTTAGGAAACCAAACAAACATCTTTGTTGAAGACATCTTCAGCCGAGTGGTGAGGCAACAGAGAAGTAAGAATGTTTATACATACATATATACATTTGTATTTGTACAATATTTATGTGCGTTAATACTAATGATTTCTTTTTTTCTTTCTTTTTCAGCAAATTTATGCATACATTTCTATGGTTTCACATGTAGTCTCATATGTACATACATACATACATACATACATACATATATTAAATACTAGTGTTAAATTTGTACAATTTAATCTAATTGTTGTTTCTTTTCTTCTAGGTTCATGGATGCCATTCAGTCGAGTGCATTATTTATTAAAAAATGCTCAACATACGATAGACATACATACATATGTATGTATGTACATAGTTACATACGTACAAATATTACGTTAAGGGAATTGTCCGTTGAAGGGAATTACTCCTCCAGGCAAGAAGTTATTGTTCTAATCTTTATTGTTGCCCGATGAGCCTTTAACGCACTAATGAAATACTTACAATACTCTTATGAATTGATACGTTAAGCTAATAAATTGTTCAATTGAAGCAACAAATTAACAAAATATCCATTTAATAATAGAATGAGCCTATAAACAAAAAAAAAAACACAAACAAACCAACAAAACTAATAACATTTTCTTGATCAGCCAGATTGATTCATTATTCTAAGTGCATATATGTATATAGATTAGATTGGTCCAACAAAAAAGTAAAGACGGAATTTTAATGCTCTGCCCCAAGGGCCCCGAACGGTAGCATCTGTTTACACTACGTTAAAGTTTACGCTCTTATAATTTTATTTAATAGCGATATGTAAAAATAGAGTTAACCATTTACCTCTTTCTAATATGTGTCGTTTTGACCCTCACTTCATGCAGTTGGTTAGGAATTGTAGTTATGGGGTTAAATTTTTTCCCAAACATGTAAAGCAGAGGGCCATTGAATAAACAAAAATTCTTTTTATGTATGTACATATATATAAATAAAGAAAAAATTCCATATTTTATCATCGAATTTTTGTTTTTTCGGGGACGCCTAGTAAAATTGTTTGCATAACATTTTTCCACGACATTTTAACCCTTTTTAATTGGTTTATATTTGTATACTTTTAGCTACAGTAAACCAATTTATGATAACGTAGAGCAAAATCCAGCCAGAATTCGAACATCAGGAATGGATACTACCGTTTCGGCATTATTTGGTTGAGGCGGCCACAAAATAGCTGGTCGACCTTTACAAACTTAACTTTAGAAAAAACACAAAACATTTCAACCTTTTCGATTATTTCGTCTACTTATTTCTGAAGACCATAGCACACCTTTAATAATAAAGAGAATTATCTCAAAATGATAATTTTGTGGGAAATCGCAATCAAGATTTGATCAGTTCATATACTGCATATCGACTACTGAGTGGAAGATCATCCTATCTCGGCAGCCAGTTCGAAAACGCCCTATCTCAAAAAACTTTTAAAGAACGCCCGGCGTTTCAGGATTTGGTTGAAGCCCTATTTAGAATTCGATTTAAAAGCGAACCATCTCAGCACATTTTCAAGTGAGATAGCGCGTTCTTGAGCGATTGGATTCTGAGATAGGGCGGTCTTTAACAAAATTCTGAGATGTGGTGTTTTTCAATAAAATTCTGAAACAGGGCGTTTTTGAAAAGTTTTTTTTTTTTTGAGATAGGGCGTTTTCGAATTAGCTGCCGAGATAAGTCGATCTTCCACTCAGCAGTCGATATACACCCAGAGAATAGTCAGCTAAAAATATTTCTGTCAACACATGATTTGATAACTTGAACTAAATAATGTAACTACCCAATAATTGGCATTGGGCTTAGTTAACAATTTTCGAGTCTCAGATTCTCTAACTAAAGTGTGGAATAGGTTAGTATTCGATTCGAGCACTAGGCCATTCTCCAATGTATTTTTCCTTCGTTATGAATTGTAAATCCAGCCCATTATCGAATTGAAAGTTTAATGAGAGAGAGTGATCATCTTACATTTCCCTTTGAGAATGAGCTGGATTTCACTTTCTCTCTTGTTATTATGGTTTTCGTTATTTTTTTCGAACCCATCTCGAATTTATTTCCTATATACTATGAACGTTGCTTGCTTATGAATTCGCTCTCAGTTCGATATGCATATTGGATGTCGAAGGTCATTTTCGAACGTTCGCCAAAATATTTACAGCGTATAACCAAATTATGTGTTGAGAGAAATATATTTAGCTGACTTTTATGTGTGTAGTTGGTTTACAAACAAAAAAAAAAAAAAGAACAATGGACTTGCAATTTTTAGGGACTTTTGTTATCTGTGAAATCTCCAAATCGTAAATTTAATTAATTAACTCTCTAACGTGTTATTAAACGTGTGTTATAGGTATGTATTTAGTATATGTATGGCTACTTTATTAGTTACAGTGTTTAGTTGAGCAAATGTAATTATTATTTTCAGAGAGAAAGCATTTTCTTATTCGCAATTTAACCAATAATCATCAAAAATCTCATCATTAGCCATAAGGTTCATTAAAAATGGGAACATTTCATGCATCACACAACGGGCTCTCATCAAAAGTTGGCAATCATAATCAGACAGGCATCATGTGTATATACATAGTATACATAGTACATAAGCATGTACGTATCTACATACATATGTAAATACATCCGCGTATACGAGCATTCTGTGTAGTTAAAAACTTACACGCTTCATAAGTAATCACCGTCAACAACCGTCTCGCACTCTTGGTACATACATATATGTGTACATATGATAGCCGCTGCCACATACATACATACATACATACATACATATGTAAATTCATGGGTAATTAACTTGTTTTATTGGTTATTTAAATCTAAAATTTATCACCAGTATGCTCTCAAAGAAACATGCAAAGCATTTTAGTTCTAATAACGAATTTTCAAAATTTGTATTGGTGTCTTTTGAACACACATTTTTTTATTAAATAATTTATTATTTATGCAATAGCAATTATTTATGTATGTATTTCCGATTATTCATTGAATGTTTATGTTTATGCACCTACGAATATGAATGCACCATTTTTTATGAATTAATTTGAGTTATGATTTTTTCTGTTTGTTTCGTGTTTTTCTTTTTTTCTTTTTATTTACATATATATGTACGTGTGGGCAGACATATACCCAATACTTGGTAGCTTGTTGGGCGTTGATACAAGCGTCACTGCGCCGGGCGCATCCTTGCCGGGCACATCAGCGAGAAGTGCCCCGAACGCTGCGAGCAGGAACGAGCCGCCTGTGAATGATTTGTATTCGTATCTCAATAATAATAGCAGCGGTGCAGCAGCGATGCTTCAGCGCGAAAGCTTTATGCAGTGCAGGCATTGCAATCGTTACTACCCGACCATTCAGAAGCTGCAAGAACACGTGCGCAAGTATTGTCTGAAGGAGAAGAAGTACAAGTGCATATCGTGCGAGTATCGATCGCGTCGTAAGGATCATGTTCTGCGTCATGCCAAGCGCAAGCATTGCGAACTATACGAGGCATCACGTGACAACGAGGAGAGTCTCTATGAGATACGCAACGAGGACGAAGTGGAAGATCCGCCTAGATACGAGGATCACACAGGCGACCATGATGGTGCCATCTATGGTGGTGGCGACGGTGATGGAGATATCGAGGCTGATGACGTTGATGACGTTGATGACGTCTGTGATGAAATGCCTGTGAATGCGTTCCTCGACGTGGGCCCTTTCAACTTTGGCTTAGGTAGCAGAGATCTAACAATTACCGCTGTGCCTATACTACAGGACAGTGAGGACGATGATGACGATAACTACTACGACGATGAGGAAGATTAGATGATGGGGACATTAGTAAACCACCACATACATATGTACATATACAGGCGCAATATGTATGTACTGTAAATACTGTGAAACTGGATATCAAGTGATCAACCTAACATCAATACTATAAATAAGCAATGTCGGGATTTTAATACTCTCATCCCCAAGAACTGTTCTATATCGAAAAAAAACCCCTATCTTTTATTTTGAAATCAAAAAATATTTAGAGGTCGCTCAAAGCGCTCAAAGTTTTTCATGTATTTTATATAGGGAAAACCCACATTTTTCGTATAAATGATATAGAGTTCTTGAAAATAAATATTTTTCGATTGGAAGGCTCTCTTTCTCTTCAGGATATATATTCAATAACAACACTCAATCGTTTATTTAACAAATTTTTATTTCTAAAGATTTTTTGTTTATCCCCCATTGTATTTTCTGGGGGTTTTGGCGGTCCTACAAAATATAGTTAAATAAATAATAAATAAATAACTTCGTTGTATTATTGGAAATCTTTGAGCGACCTCCAAATATGTTTAGATTTCAAAATAATAAGTAGGGGTTTATTTCTTTCGGTATAGAACAAGCCTAGGGGGTGAGAGCATAAAAATTCCAACTTTACTTTTTCACATGCATTTTTGGACCACCCTAATATACATACATCAAGCACGGGAGTCCTCTTTACGGATGGACATATGTATGTATGTATGTATGTATATAGTATGTACATTAGACTGGGTCGTGAAAATATGTTGTAATACCCCTACCCAGGTGGGAAGCATTCTTGGGTAGGAATTAGCGCCAAAGCAAGTTTTCTTCATCATTTTTTATTTCTAACCAGATATTAAAGTATTGTAGTAGGTATCTTTTCTTAATATACTTTCGACTCAAATTACTTTCTTCGA
Source organism: Rhagoletis pomonella (assembly GCF_013731165.1). Classification (NCBI taxonomy): domain Eukaryota; kingdom Metazoa; phylum Arthropoda; class Insecta; order Diptera; family Tephritidae; genus Rhagoletis; species Rhagoletis pomonella. The sequence goes on along the minus strand of NW_023458561.1, from coordinate 70,556,688 downwards.
CCAGAAAACTCAATTTTCCCCTTTTCTATCAATCCAACTAAATTTAATCTTAGTTATCACAAATTTAAATTTAGTTAATGATAAATTATTTCATGATCCTAAAGAGAAATAGTACTTTCAAAAATATATTTTCAAGATGCATAAAAATAAAATTATGAAGTAAATTCGGTTTTCGGTCAGTTATTATGACAAGCCGGCAACACAAATTTATATATGTATAACCAAAATCCACTCAAATCAAGACTTTTCTAACTAACTAACTGAACTATTTTGATGTATGAATAATTCACAGTCATTCCTAATTGAGTATACTTAATTACGTACACATACATACATAACAATCATAAGGATATTAAGCATTACTTATTACACTTTGCATAAGGAATACTACGAACCTTTTGAGGGACCGAATGTGGGTTGTAGCCATAGCCGAATTGAAATTGTTTTAAAAACTTTTCTAATACCCTGAAATGTTCTCAACTGGATTTTAGAAGAGTCATATTTTGGCTTTTTCCCTAAACTTGCCAGACTTGCCATGTATAGTGAATATGGGTATTATTATATGGTATATGGGAAAAACATTTGTTTTCTTTTACTCTTTTTTAGACCCTTGTATAGCACATAATTAGCCTTATATTTAGCCAAAAGGGTGTGTCGTTACGTCACAAAAAAAGGAAGTTGATTTTTTCTTTATGTACTTACAAAATCGCAAAACTCTGCGAATTGTGAATGGCTCTTTTCTTGAAACTTGATTTAATATAATTTGGAGTAATTCTAGTTGGTTTTAGAGTTTTTTGAATTAATGAAACTTGTTTCAATTTTCTTTTACAAACCCAAGCGTGAAACGTTACGTGACGTGGCGTCATGTGACATAGATTTCGATCATTATATTTTTGTTAATTTTGCTTTCAAATGAATTTTTAACGCAAATAAAACATACATTTTATGTCGAATATACTTTACATTTTGACTTCAGCGCCAATTCAGGGTAATTTTTTTGAAATTTGTGATTTATTATGTTCCAATTACATACGCCCAATTTGAACCAAATCGGACCATAAATAAGGTGTTTCAAAATATCTTGACCTTGGCGCCATTTAGCAAGACCATTTTACCCAAAAAAATGTCTACTTACATAGCCAGTATATATTATAAAAAGCAGACAAATTGGCCTTTTATTTATGTTTTTTTTTGTCGCGGTAGACCTTCCGATGGAAACATCCATGCCCTTTAGAGCGTCTACTCATTGTAAAACATCAACAACAAATTAAAGGCAATGCTAGATGTTCTTACCTCCAGCAGCAATGAGCAGCATTTTTCTCCTCTGTTGGAAAAATGTCCAATTATAACTTACATAATAAAAATCATAATTAAATTATCCTTCCTTGTGATTTTTTTTTTACCAAGAAGGAAGCAAAGGCTCCCTGCAATTCTCGTTCTATGAAATGGTGAAGTGAAAATGAAAAAATTCAAACTCTGCGAAAATTTTATTTTTTTCACTTTGTCATTTCTTTTTACCACTTTAAGCGATTCTCGACCATAACATCGAGTTAGAAGTTATTTGGTAAATTACTGTGAGCAAAAGATAATGATTTCCTCTACCAAAATATTGTGTTTTTCAGCAAAGTATCCAGCTTATGTATATTTTTCAAAACAAAAAAAAAAAAACTATGTGAAAAAACTTTTCACAGTGAAAACTTTTTGACAAATAAATTTGTTTTCCGAATGGCAATTTTGTGATAAATGATGGAAAATATTTTCACTCCACGTTTTCACAGAACAAGAATTGGCCCCCCGTTCTCAAGAAAAACGAAAAATGCATATAAATGACATTCAATAAATGGAAAAGAAAGTTTCTTCTATTAAAATTCCTTAAATCAGTTTACAACTCTGAACAAAATGCTCATATATTTATTTCTACATGAAAATTTACAGTAAAAGGCAAAGTACTTTTTCAAGCAATAAAAAAAATAATGCAAAAAATTTCTTCAAATTTTTCTTAAGAGCTCAAAGCTTAATGAATGAAAAACAATGGAAAAAGGATCAGCACAACGCCTTCGTCTTGACCGGCGGTTATATTATTAAGATCACATTCACATATTGCGTCATCTGTTACTCAAAAGCCGATATACCTACACACACACACACATACTTTTTGTCACCTTCTCTCACTTCCAGCGCATGCGCGTGTTTGCAAATTGATGACTTAATTATTTCGTATGGAAAATCATTTCAGGCCCATATATTTGAATCAAATAAACATACCTAGAAGATATCAGCCAATACTTCCCACATAACAAACGAATGGAAAAAATCTGAATTTTTGATAAAACAAAAAACAAAAAAACAAAAACAAAATCATTCGAGCGATTTTCGAGAATTTTGATAATAAAAAAATTTTCTTATGTTTTCAACAATTGCTTGCCTTAAAATGCTCAATATTCGTTGAATTTATATAAAATTTGTACAAGACAATATTTCTATTGCTCCAAAGAACCTATATCCCGAAAATGTAAGTTATACCCTCACATCAGAAGTTGCTAGAGCACTTTAAAGGCTCAAAATGTATCCCGAAATAGACCAATATTTACCGTTGCTTCTACGACAGAAACCGAATTGGTTACCTACAGAAATGAATCTGTCGATAAGTTTGGAATTTTATCTTTGAAAGGAATCTTTGGAATCGCTTCATTAGTTCTCGTGCAATAAGCATTTTCGTGAAGCTCTAAAAATTACAACTAAAACATTTGAGCATAGCCTCCACATATCGAAACGTCAGACGTATTCTAAGTCAAAAACGAACTTTAAGATCGCCTACAATACAGGCGATGGAAACGATAACAAATTTAAAAGTTAACAGAATGTTAATCTGTTTTAAATTTTACCGTGGAAAGGCCGACAGCGCCTTAAATTATTTCACTTATACGCGCCTGGTATGAATGAAGAACAAGTATGATGGAAAATTTTTTATATAAATTATAATGGCCAAGAATGATCGCAAAAATTAGGCTCCAAACATAATCAGCCCTATCGATTACTCCATGAGAATAAATCGTTTCCATAATTTAATAAACAAAAGAAAAATGGGAAAAAATTCGAAAAAAAATTATATCATAATTTAACGGAAAAAAAAATCTTCCAAACAAATATCTTCATACAAGCAAATATCAAAATGATCTTAAATATCAAGATTTTTATTTCAAGTCATAACAAACTCGATATCTTTGATTTTTAATTTTTCCACGTTATGATGGAGACGTTAAATTATGATATTTGTTACGGTCCCTGTGGAGAAAACATGCCAACAGATTTTGTGGAAAATTACGAAGAAATTTTGACAACTAAAGAGACCAAAAAATTTTAAAAAAAAAAAATCAAATCAGCTGCCCAACCGCTATTTCTTATTCAATAGGGCTTGATTTCGACATAGTAGTTATCGATAATTTTTCAGAAAGACATTTCACATTCAGATACAAATCGTTTTCCCTATGTTTCTTAATCGAATTTAATTTTTTGTTTAACAGATGAGTAAAAAAGGTCCTGCCATCGCCTAGTGAGGAAAGTATTTTTTTTTTTTACAAAATTGTTAACAACATGACTTATGTAGTAAGGGAAAGGTTAAAAAAATTTACCCACGTTTGAGATATATCAAAAAAAAAAAGTTATGAAAATCTTAAACTGAGCTTTGTAAATCACTCCACTCCAAGCCTACGAAATTTCCTTGGTCACCTTCTCCCATTTCTTTTGATTTTCTTACTCCGTGTTATTTTACTACCGCCACTGTTCTAAAAGAGCAATTTCTTTCGGCTCTTATGTCAGGTATATGCATACTTTTTAAATTAGTTTAGTATAGTTAGTACATACATATGTACATATTTACTTTTGCTTCTTAGAACTTTAGATGCACATCGTTAGAGTGTACATACTTTCTTGCCAGGGTTATAACTTGCCAATTTCGCTGGTAGAAGGACAACCGAGTTCACTATATGAAGTGGGGGGCAGTCTAATATGCATACATACATACATAGATACGTATGTATATATCAAAATAAATCTTGCCATTTATTTGAAGCGTAAACATTTTTGTGTAATAAAACATTTTCTGTGATTAAACAACTCGATTGTACTAATGTAGATCATGAAAATTTTCAAACCGCGGAAGCCGTCTTTTCTGTATCTACCTACTTATTAATTTAATTACAGTTTCCTAGTTCTAAAAAATTGAATAATCCTTTTTTCTTATACACCAACACATACATACATACATACATATTTATTTATGAGAATCCCAAGGCATCAGAATTTGTCTCGCATTGTCGTAAGGCTGACCACACATGCGGCGACCGTTTAATTTTGATATTTCGGGCTACAGTCGCGGCAAAATAAATTTCAGTGTGTAATAGGATACAGTCAGAGAAACATATCGCGGTTGAATAGTGCATAGTCGGTATAATGTTAAATATTTAATGGCAGTGCAAAATAGGCTATTAACCTGAAAGCATTTTTTGACTGTTATACAATTTATTACTAAACTATTATAGGGCAATATGAATTATAATAACACCTTACGATCACGTCCAGTAGATATCGGTTATATGCAAGTGTTATAATTTATAAACATTTTTGCATACAGGCAGTGCATAAAAGCAGCTCATCATATAGCCGATATTTACTGTAATTTAAAAACGATTTATTAACTACATAAGAAAATAATCATGAATATCTTTTTAAATCGTGTAAGTTATTACATTCTTTTAGAACCCATTTACACCCTGCTTCACTTGAATAGGTACATCTTCTTTACGAACTGGTCTGTTTTAGAAAAAAAAGGCGGTTAGTGGGCTAAAATGTTCTAGTTCAGCATGAAAATTGTACCATTTGCATTTTATTTTTCAAATATCCAGATCCAACAATTTATAAAAAATTTTAAATAGACCACAAACAAAAATTCTACACCGAAAAGACAGAATGTCCATTGTGAGTTGACCATCTACATAGTTGCGGGGCACAGCAATTAAATATGAATAAACACTTTTACTAGAAATAGTATACACTAGTGAACCCGCATGGCGTTAAAACGCCAAAATTGAATTTAACTTTTTAAACAGGTGAAACCCTATTCAAAAATCTCAAAAAGTATTTTAATGATTCATCCAAACCATTTCTAAGTGATTAGAGGTCTCGCATGGCGCCGGTTTTCATTTTCATTTTCAAATTTAAAATCACCCTGTATCGCTAAAAAGGTTATATGTATTTAAAAAAAAAAATAAAACCTTATTGCACGGCTATGTAGAATCCAAGTTCTTCAATGTGTCTTCTCATTTTGTAAATTCGAAATAACGGTGCAGATGTGATGACCCAAAAAAAAAAAAAAATAGATAGCAGCCCTCATTAAAAATATTATCAGCCAAAATTTTTTTTAAAACTCTTTCGTTTGACACTAATATTTCGATACTTCATTTATATAAGCTGTGTATAAGTAAAATTCGACAATTCGGCAGTTAATTTAAAAGTATTTTCAAACTAAAATTTTTTTATCGTCTGGCATTGTTATATATGTATATTTCAATAAACTGATGAATTGGTTTTTTAAGTACATGGCAACTCTCCTAAATACATTTCAGAAATAAATAATTTTCAAACCCATTTCGATTGATACCCATCTTTTGAAAATCCATTTAATTTATTGTATAATTTGAATTGAATTTCTTCAACAGGTGACAGCCCTTTTTTAAAACCCTTTAAAATTTTCTAAATGTTCAATTTAAAAGTTTCTTAACACTCGTTCGCTTGATATCCGTATTTTCAAATTTCATGTAACTTTTTTATATTTAAATTAAATACGAATTTAAAAACAGGCGGCAACCCTCTTTAAAATTGTTTTCTAACTAAAATTTCCTTAAATATTTTTCGTCAGACGTTATAAATAATTAAAGTAACTGATGAATTAAGTTGAAATTAATTTTTTAAACACGTGGCAACCCACCTTAACATAGGTCTGAAATAAATTATTTTAAACCAATTTCCATTGATGCCATCGTTTAGTAATTCATTGCATTTATCAAATAATTTTAATTTAACCCTTTAAACTGGGGGAAACATTCAAACACATCAAAAATATTCTAAGTTGTCAACATAAATATTTCCTAAATCCATTTTAAATATTTCATATATATATTGGGTATAAAATAATTCAATTCGACTTCTCAAATAGGTGGCAACCCTCTACAAAATATTTTCAAACTACTACCTTCTTAAACCTCTTTTGTCTGATACCCATATAGTGATATCTTATTCACTAATCAAATTCCTTTAATTAAAATTGAATTACATTTTTTAAACATGTGGCATGCTCCTACACGTAGTTAAGATATAAGGCCTTTTCAAAACCATTTTGGTTGATACCCATATTGTAACAATTGATTTAACTTTTTAAATAATTTGAGCTTCATTTCTTAACAGGTGGGAACTCTTTTCGAAAAAGTAAAACCTTATTGACCATCCACACCCTAAGCCCTTTAATTTGACACCTCATTTTTGAAAATCGAACGAATGGTGCGGATCTGATAACGTGGATAAAAAATCCCCTATATAGATAGTTACTTTGAACTTTAATGTAAAGAATGAAATTGTTTCTGTACTCTTATTAAATACTGCTTTATAGTTGGATATTATGTCTGAAAAATGTATGCGCATTTCTAGGGCAGCATCAGCATCCAATTTCGACCTGAATTTGTTTTTTGTATAAGCGTAAGCTGAAAACCCTGTTTCGCGACGATACGTTGCTTCATAAATGGATTTGGTACCCAATCGATATTATAACTACTACCATCCGAAAAATAATCTGACAAAGATTTCAGGGGATTTGCCAAGTGCCCTGTTATACCATTTCACTTTTCATTTAGCTATTCATCGCGTTTCTTTTGGAAATTTGTATCAAAGTTTGAAACATTCAATGCAGAAATTAAATTTTATTTATTTATAGGATGATAACTTATCTCTCGCCAAATATACGGCTGTTGATTTTCCCTGCAAAAATGTAGTAATTTCACTGATCTTTCCAAAAATGTTATAAGCCATAATAATAATATTTTGGCGCTTACACGCTAAGTGTTTGGCCCCGAGCTTCTGCTCCAATTTGTGGTGTGCGTCTTGATGTTGATGATGCAAAAATGGAAGGACCTACAGCTTTACGTCGCCTTCGAACGGCTAATGGATTTTATGAGAAGCTGTTTCATAGAAGAAAAATACACTCAAAGGTTTTCCATTGCCTTCCGAGGGGCGACCGCTGTTATGAAAAAACGTTTTTTCTATATTTTTTGCGACATTGCTTTTACCAGGGCTCGAGTCCAGGTCATTCGGAGTGGTAGAATGCACCTCTGGCCCTTTTTATTTTTATTTGTACATATTTATTTTTGCAGTCTGTTAGACTTAGATTTAAACAACCTTAAAATTGAAATAAAATTTAAAACTTAAATATGCTCTACAGAAAATTGTTCAAATAACGTTTTATATCATTGTAACTATTTTATATCATTGGTTGGTCGGAAAGGCCGTGCTCTCGATACGTCTATTCTATTCTATTTGTTGTTCTGTAATTCAGAGAGAGCGATTTCGCCTACGCTGTATCCGCGTTTCCGATCCACCTAGTTTCGATACCTTGATGGTTCGGCTACAGTGGCCAACAACGCATACAAGTTAGAAAAAAACAAGCTGTCAAGCGCAATTCTCAACGCTATTATCTAGGTTTGGCACTCAGTACGGCAATCATATCAACTACGAGTACATATATATGTATACTCGAACATGGATAATTGCGTCTCGGTCATGCTGTTTATAGAACTTTTCTTTGTGTGTGCAACTCAAAGCGACTGCCGACCGCCGTGCTTATTCACACCGAATTTTAACAGCCAAAAATTAATAATTTCACGGAACCCTGGTGACTTTTCTACGGAACCCACTTTAGGAAACTCTGTTCAAAACAATCTTGCTAAGGAAGTTAAAAAAGCGAATGGATGATAAATGACTATAATGATTCAATAACACTGTGGAACAAATTCAGGTTAGTAAAAGTTAGGTCGATTCTGAGAATGAGGGGTGAAAATAGAGGCTAAATTAGAAGACCCGTATCGCGGCGTTTGTTTATGTTAGTTCCAATTTTTTTTTTAATCGACCTTCGAACTTTGCAGTCAAATGCCGATTTTCAGCATATTGTTTATATGGTTTTTTGGCTATAACTCGTCGACTAATTGATATTTTTTCAATCTGTTAAAGCCAAATTATTGCTAGAGACCTGTGCAACAATTAAAATTAAAAAAAAAAAAAATTGATTTAGAAAATTTTGGTAGTGCTTATGAAGCAAAATATTGGAAATTTTTTTTTCATGCTTTTTGAACATATTTTCCACAAAACTAAGTATTTTTTGCTTTCTGTTTGATCTATATTATGCTTCTAGTTTCTTCAATAAATTTCATTTGAAAAGAAAACAATCATAATACAAAACTTGCGTTTTCCAGCTTAATATATATTTACTTCTCATTTCTTATGTACCAATTTTTTCAGTGTTGGTTTTAAAGAAACATTGAAAAAGAAATTATAAAAATATGGAAAAAATATAATTTTGAAATTTTGGCCAGTTGCCGTTTAGCAGGCGGCTGTGGATCAACATCACTGCACTCTCTAATATCTTGGTCATCGTCATCATCATCAGAAAGATCCAACAGATATTCTGGAATTTCATCTTTGTCTTCCCCTTCCAGCAGTATTCAACCGCTTAAAAGATATTTTCCCAAGACGAAGTAACGCCAAAATTCAGCCTCTATTTTTACCCCTCGCTTTCAGAATCGACCTAACTTTTGCTAACCTGAATTTGTTCCACAGTGTAATACAAGGTTCGATAAACTGACAGTTGTCTCTCTCGCACCGCTCCCTTAGCAGTGGCACCGTGTTGCTTCTTTGCAAATTTACATGGAAACAGTGTAGCTTTGGTGTGAAATAGAAGTATAAGCTTTTGTGCAATATGTTTATTTCTATATGCATATGAAGCATATTTAACTGATGAAAACATAAACTGTTTTTAAATTGGATGTTTACATCAATCTCATAGTAGTCTTAGTTTAATTTTGAGTCATTTTGCAGTTTTCATACAGCTAACTAGCACATAAATTACGTAATTCACGTAGATATATCAATATTACGTTCAACATTTCGTTTAAAATGCCAGAATACATTAGAATTTACAAAAGGAATTTCACTACTAATTGCCTACTTTGGGTACTTTTCTACTACCATTTTCGCACCATGAGATTTCGTTCTTCCCCTTTCTCCGTCCTTCGTAAATGCAACTTTTTGTAAGGGAGTGTCAAACTGCAGCTGTCAATAATTATCTAACCTTGTATTATTGAATCATGCACGACTATAATTTTTTAGGCTCAAATGTCTTAGGCTTCCTACACACTTGTCGGTCTGAGCCAATTACTTACATGTATTTCAGTGAAGGTCGTCTGCACACTTGTGGTTATCGGCAGAGATGCAGAAACGAAACGCATGAGTACAACGTTGTTCTTTACTAATCGTTGTGTACGAATTCTTTGTTTAAATTTTTTGGGATACAATTAGTGAAAAGTGATTAATTGCATTAAAATTACATAGAAATTAGTATTTCATGTAAAAAATATTTTAAGATTATAAAAAGTGAGTGGTTATATTAAAATTAAATGAAAGCGAGTGTTTTAACTATCATGATTGTACGATGAATCAGCCATGATTGGGCGACCTTAGAAGGACCAATGAAAACAAAGTTGGGGTTTTATAGGCCGAAGGAACTAAGCTTGTTTTGATAGTTCCAATACTTTTAATCATTGGGCCTTATGCATAAAAAGTGAGCTTAAGCTCAGACTCAATTTTTGCACTGAAAGGGTGAGCTCAAGCTCAAGAATTTGTACTGAAAAACGAGTCGGAGCTTAAGCTCACTTTTTATGCATGAGGCCCATTATCTTTACAATTAGGATTTTTTGTTTTGTTTTTGTTTTAGTCTACATCATGATCGAGAAGAAAGTATGGCGTTCTGAGCTAATATTTCAAATATGGAAAACCTCTGTACATTTACTCAAACAAGTTCTATGTATGTACATATGTAGACATGTACATATGTATCTGTGGACTTTTGACAAAACAAACTCTGTGCTTTCTGTGGTTTGAAGTTTAGAGTAAATTATGAGGAACTTCCATTTAATATAATTTGATATTTTTATTTGACTTTCATTAAGATGGCATCTTGAACTACTCCTATTAACGACTCAACATAATAATATCATTCGACAACTCAATGAATTACAGCTTTGAAGAGAAAATGACCTCACTCGAGAGAAGTTGTTTTGTCGAAAGATCACAGATATGTACGTATGTATGTATGTATGTATGTATGTATAATAAACTTACCAGCAAAATAATGCTCCGGCTCGTACGCAAGAGATTAATTTTTTTCCATGACCACCCTCCTGAACATAAAGACGATTTGGTAGGGTCCAACTTAATCCTTTTCGTGTTTATGAGCAAAGTTCAGTAGTCATAATCAGGGGCGCACCCAGGAATATATTTTAGGGGGGGTTCTATATTTCTGAAGATATATCACCAGAAAATACTGAAAATTTGCTTCAGATAATACCCTCTTTAAAATACATTTGGTAAGTTTTATGTAAAGTATGTAATAAATAAATAAACGTATCATCTCGCCGGAATACATAACTTTGGACCACGTAAACCGTTTTCAATAATCCTAGATATTAGAAAGATAGTACCTCAAGGTTCGTCCCGTAATTTGTTTTAGAGATCCGATGATTGGATCATGAAGAAATTAACGGTACCCCTAAATTTGAATATGAGAATTGAAGTCGGTTGTGTTCTTTCCTTAAAAACTACATGTTTAATAAAAAGTTCTATAAACTCAAGATGCGCTCAACTTTCAAAAGTACCTAATTAAAAATTTTAAAAAAGAGTCAGTAAAAATAAATTGATTGATTCCATGAATTTTTTCACTTCCATGTTCATTTTTTGATTTCTGGTTTTGGATAGAGATGGGGATTTTTCACAATTGCTAAAATTTTTTAATATTTCAAATACCGAAAAAATTAACTGAACTCTGAACTGAAGAAAAACGAAAAATTCATATAAAACGACGGACGAGAAATGGAAAAGAAATATTCTTCTACCAAAATTTCTTAAATCAATTTGCAGCTCTCAAGAAAAAAAAGCTCGTATATTTTCGCGCTTTTTCAAGCAACAGAAATTATAATAAATATTTCTTATAATTTCCTTGAGAGCTGGATTCTTAGCTTAAAGATACATATTGTATTTGAGGTTATTAGCTTTAGGAGGGGGGGGGGTTTGAACCCCAAAACCCACCCCTTGTGTGCGCTAATGGCCATAATAGAGAGCATGTTTTCGTGTAGTTTAATAAAACGTTGCATAAACCACGTATACAAGGGGTTTTCTCTTTATTCGCTTGTCCACTCGAAAAGTTCATTTTCACTGTTACACAGTGTAATGTAAAGATATTCAAGTGAAATGGGGTGTAAAGAATTTTCGAACGTTTTGCTTCCTTCTACCAGTGCTTGTATACATGAAAATGCCGAATTGAAAATCGCATAAACTTTGTTATATGTACCACAGTCAGCTATCAAATCAGCATAAATGGCAAATTATTATTTTACTCCTGTTTGGTTGATTATATGATTTTTTTTAAGTTATACTGTCCTCTTTCAAAAGGATTTGAAAAGTTTTATTTGAAGAAAAAAATTCGTTTCTCTGCAGTTATACCATTCATACATATGTATGTATGTATGTACGTGTGTGTATATATTTGGGTGCAGGTATGAACTTACAATGTTCATATCCTTAGTATGGGATGGGAAGGTATATTTATTAAGTCAATGTTTATACACAATATTTATACATACATACATAAATATTAGTTAATTTTCTTATTTATGCTTTTTTTTAATCCAATACAACCTCAATACGTATACAAATATAGATAATTTAAAGGTTAAATGTAAAAGAAATCAACTGAAATAAAGGAGACTAAGTTATGAAATAAATCTCAAGTGCCTTGGAATCATTCGATCTTTCAGTGTTCTTTCGTGTCGATTTAGAAAAAGTTCTGAAGCTAAATATATTTATATCGTCGTTTAAAGTACAAAACCGCGTATGTGAGGTTGCATAAATTATTTTCCAGAGAGTAAAAACACTCATTTTTCAAAATCGGTTTGCAGAGTGACGATACGCGGTTTTGTACTTTAAACGACGATATGCATATGTACATAGCATATTTTTGGTACTTGTTTGCGTCGTAAAATAGCAAATTTTTCAAGCGAAATTAATTGTGATTAAAGTAATAATTTTCGTTGTGTTTTGTGGCAATTTTAGGTACTTCTGATGGTTATTGGACAATATTGGAGACAGTACCTTATTCGCTGCAAAACAACCACACAAATGCTGCCGGCGCTATTTCTAGTGTTGCGAGTACTCAAATGTCGGGCCACCACCATCATCAATCCATACAAGCGCAAGATGACGGCAATTCCACCGAAACCAATTTGATTGCTTCAGCTACAATGGTGGTTGAGATCCCATCCGAGTCAATGCGAAGTGCCATTAAGTACACACTACCAGACACGGGCCATCAGCTCATCCAAGCAGCGGATAGAGCGATAGCTGCTAACAGCTCCAAGCAAAGGATACACATTGTTAAGGACGTCAGATTGAATCACACCGTAAGTGTCGCTCAACAATCCAATATAGCCGCGTCGAATGGGGAGATCCAGTCCAGTCGCCAGCATAGCACTCAACCGCACCTGCAACAGCATTTTACGCTAAATGATTGCCTAAGTACTGGAGTGTTGGTACAACAACATCATCCTCAGAAGCAAAGGCCCGATCAGGAGCCAACCGAATTCATTAAAATCGAGTCAATTCCGGAAAAAATGATTTTACGCAATGTTATGGAATATGATTCTGTGGCAGTTGCAGCACCCGCTCTGGATGTTGTAGCAGCAGATACATCGCAGATGGTCAGTTCGTTGATGAATGATGACAAACAGCAATCACAGCAGCAACAGCAGCAGCAACAGCAGCAGCAACAGCAAGAAGTGTTGCGCAATACGCGGCAGCTTGAATTACTCGACAAGGCAGCCATTGAAGCAGTGAGTGATACCGTTTTGAATGCCTACCAGCAACAGCGAGCAGATGTGGGAGGGGAAGAGCAAAGTTCACAAACCCCAGAGCAACAAGGAAAGCTTGAACCACTGATGCGGTACCCAGCAAAAATCCTGGCCCCAACTACTACAACAGAAGCAGGTCTTCAGCTACAATATGTGTGCAATCTATGCGGCAAGTCCTACAAAATAAAAGGCTCTCTAAAACGGCACAAACGATACGAATGCGGAGTGGCGCCGACGGTGGCGTGCGCCTTCTGCCCACACAAATGCAAATACAAATCCGACCTGCGGAAGCATGTCTCACAGAAGCACACAGGCCAAAGTAGTGATGAGCTTTTGTTGGACAATTGATTGACGCTGTAGTTTTAATCACACACCGTAGCATCCTTTAAGATTACATATATGTACATACATATGCATACATATAAACCCAGTCCCAGTCGGCAAAATGAGGAACGTTTCTAAATACACGCCTTCGGGAAGGGATTTTTCAATAAGACCTTCTCTTTGGAAGCTTTATTAGAAGATCTTCCAAGAGCGCTACCATTTGATGGCAGACGGGAAGGTTGGGTGTTTCCAAGGCAACCAAAGTCAAATAAAAGAAAAAATCGCAGCAGGTGCATCGGTGTGTGTCTACTGCAAAGTTAAATTCAAACTGTTTCATTATTATTTCATGTAAATTTTTCGCTTCTAAGGGACTCTGAATCAGCAGGCCTGGTCATTATATAAAATTATTCAATGTAAAGAAGAATAGTCAAACTATTGTGTGAATATTGTGTTATTTTACTATGCTTTTACTCTAATAATTCAATGAAGTACATTGAATACACATATCGGCATTTTAAACCGCGTATCAACAAAATGCAAAACCGCGTTCTCTTTTATATAAAGCAATCGCATTTCTGGCTAGCATAGTTTCAGGACGAATGGATGGAGGGTTTGAGCCAAGAGCTTGTGTGTGAGGCAATCCAATTTTTGGCAGCAAATGCCAGTTACGCGGTTTTGCAGAATGACGATACGCGGTTTTGTACTTTAAACGACGATATGTGGTTCTTAAAAAGCCAGCCTTAAAAGAAAGCAATTTCAATTTTGTGGCACTTTCCTCTCCTTTTTGGCACTGTTTTTGCAGTCCATTAGGCACATTTTGAAATTTTGGAATTCCATCCCTGCTGGAAACTCTGGCTGAATATTTTTCGCTTGGTCGCCTTTGGCACTCGCCAAAGTCTTGAGTGAGCTTCCGCTTAAATTAAACACTTTATTTCAAATATAATAAAGAACAAAGTTTAACTCGGTTTATTCATTAGTTTGGAAATTTGGAATGTCGATAGTTTGGAAAGAGGTGCTTCAGTTGATAGAGGAAAATAATTTGCGATCAGTGTTCGCTTTTGTTACACCAAAAGCGCGTACTCCACGGGAACTAAAATTTCAAGTTATTGTTTTGTTGTTATTTTCACAATATTCTGTAAATGCAACCAACTATGTACATACATTGCAAAATGTTAATATCGTTCAAATTATTAAAAACTACAAAATTTTTCACACTTTTCAATTTTCGCTCCTAAATACGCTCCAAAAACCTTCCCAACCACCACAAAAATGTAGTTGCCTGTAATAGCGTTTCGGCAACTAGCAACGCAACTGAAGTTCGGTTGCTATCGAAAATCGACCCATAAACTTTGTACAGACAGATATTTCGGAGTCGATTAAACTCCGTACAGCGACGGCCAAAGGTTACGGCCACGGCGTTTAAGCGGCAGCCTAAACACTGGCCATGCCATATAAATTGAAAAGGAGTAAAGCAGGTTTATTTTTTTTCTAATTTTGCCAACTGGGCTGTAGTACCTACATAAGTACGTGTATATATGCTTGACTGATTGACAGTTTTAATAAGAACTTAAAATTATATTCAACAAGAACAATACGGTATTGAGCCCTATCACTGAACCTAAAGTATATGCGCTTTTTCGCGAACTTTATATCTGTCTGGTCATAAGCAATAACGGCCTAAGTCGAAAAACCTGAATTCGAGAAAAAACGTTCTAAACATTTGGACATTTGCAATGTAAACCTTATGGTCAAACCAAAATACATATGTATGTTCGGCTATAATTTTTTAAATAGCCTAGCTGGCGCGATGAGTACTTCACATAAATACACATGGAATAGAAGTTGCAGAATACGATAGCATATATAGATAACTAAATTATTTCTCATGTCGACTTAGAAGGTCATTGCTTATGACCACAGATATATACAAGTACATACACATGTATGTATGTGAGCGAATCGGGAGATACAAATATCTAAGAACTATTTAAATTCGTGTGGCATCAGTGAAAGCTTTCGTAAAGAGATTTTCTATGAAAAGTTATTATTATTTACTTTCGAAGCAACGTTCGAAAACATTAGGGTAATTTAAGGAACAAGTAGTGCCATAGGTGCTTCAGACTGTATGTATGTATGTGTAGGAAAGGTACGTAAAAACGTAACTTATTTAGATACTTTTGCTAAAGTTCAAAAGCAGATTTTTATCTTTGCATATATGCAGAATATTGCCAAACATTTTCCACTGGCACTTGAGGTTAAAATAATAATTCACTAGTAGATATAAAACATTCTGTTAAATTCAATGATTCGTTCATTTTTTGTATGAAATAAATACAGTGCAGGACACAAGTATTGGCACAGAGAATTTTTCGCAATGCATGCAAAGTTTTTTACTCTAATTTCTTTTCCCAAATTTTTTATAAAAATATATAGTTTATACTACAATAAAAAAAAAAACATAAAAATAAAATCTCTAAACTTTTTGCAAGACTCATGAAAATTCAATAAATTTGCGTACTAATTTTTTTTGCGCACAGCAACTGTCAAAATTTCTCTTGCTGTTGCTTTGATTTCGTGCAGTGAAGATTTTCACCTAACTGCATTTTTTCTTCGTACTGTTGTCACTTTACTGTCGCGCTGCTACTATCTTGGCTGCAAATCGACAGTCCATCTTCGTTTTTTTCTTTTTGCTTTCGCTTTACTGTTTGTTTTTTGAAAATTCTCACAGCCACTCGAAGCAGCTGAAATAAAAAAAATTAAAGTATTTTCAAACTTTCAAAGCCAATACTTTTGTCCGGCACTGTAGGTACTTACATTCGAGCAGTAAATTATGTTACTCATACGCCATGTATCCACGCGTTTAAGCAAAATTAAAAGGAAAACAATAAACAGCGGAAGATACCGCTAACTGAAGGTATCTGGCAATATTGAATATGGATTTTAAACAATATTTGATAGAGTAATTTAATTTCCCGCTATTTCAAACGAAAAAAAAAATTTGTTATTAATTGTCTTTCAGAGTCTTAATTGAAAAATGTCTGTATGTAGAATTGTAGAACGGTTACTTTACCTTCTTACCTTAAATTTCACCAATTTTCCTTTGTATCTATTAAATAGTTTGTTTTGAAATAAACTGTTATTCATAACAAATAACTAATAGGAAAAGTGTTATTATAAAATTATCAACACAATGTAGAAATGATAATAATGCAAAAAAAAAAATATGTAAGTTTTGGATTGCTTTTGAAAACGTTATTATTTGTTGCAAACCTCAAGCATTCCTGTTTCTAAATCTATGTTTAAGCTTTAATTACTTAACAAATAAATGAGCTAATGAGTTTTAGTTTAGTTCGAGTACTCATGTGAAAATAGAATTTTATGATTGGGCTAAGAATTTCATGGCGTCGGAAAATTGATAAACACCGTGTTTTCAATTACTCGGCCATCTCGTAAGGAAGTCAATATTCAGTCAAAATCAATATCTTATATATGCATATACAAATATATGTTTCTATGTATGTATATATGTATATACATATATATAGCAACATAAAAGCCCTTAAATAAAACCGATGGTCTCGTATTCGTAGCGAGTATACGGTTTCTTCGATGGGTTCAGTGACAGGGCTAATTAGTTTGTATAAAAACTGCATAAATTTTACATTCCACGAGGCTTCGATGCCGAATTTCAATATGACAACTTCTACGATGGTCATTTAGTAGATGTCAGTCAAAATTAAACGCAAAGCTAAGATTTAGTTCTAATTTTATTTATTTATTTTAAGTGTTATTTTATGCATTACACATAGTAGTATGTATTGTATATATTTCACATATCGTTGATGAAATGTAGAAAGGTACCACCGACATTTTTGCATTTTTTACAGGAGTGGCAAAACAAACAGATCTCCTCCAATCCATACAATTTTGTGCGTCGGGATTTTTAAAAATAAGTCATACAACCATTTAGTATTAAGCGACGACTCTAAAATTTTCAAAAAGATGTGTGTTTAGTATAAGCTTAAAAATGATTTATGAAAAATTTCAGATATGGCCTCTCGATATTTCATCAACGTTATGCACACATACATAGCATTTGTGAGTAAGTTAAAGAAAATTATTTACCACTTAAAGAGGCATGATGATAATAAAAGCAATGAACCAAAGATACAAAAAAAGACTAAATAACGTTTCATCATAAATAATCATACTGGCTTATTTTTAAAAAAAAGGCGGTTTCGATCATTAGTGCCAGTGCAATTATTATGGCCATGATGTTCGATCGATATCACTTGCAATATTATTATATTAGCAGGCAGTCAAATATAGTTTAATCTTCTATCTGCTATCCTACATATCGCACACCTACATAGATCTAATGTGAGCTAACTCAAAATTCAGCGAGGGAAATTTAACTGCTTGTGGATCGTACAGATTCAACGCAATTAATACAAAAATATGTATGTATAAGAGTAGTTTTTAGTTGATGTATATAATCATGAAGAAAAGAAAAAAATATTTCCATTAATTGGATGTAAGTTCTATGAATTGATTTATGCAAAAAATAAATGCCCAAAATTTGTTTGTGAATTGACCGCACTTTAGATATAAACAGGTGCGCGATATATATGTACTTATTTCTCAAAGATGTTTTTGTATTACCCTACGATATCTCTCTTATTATTTTAACAAACCCAATGACTGAGACCTCATTTTAAAGAGGGAAGCCCGAGCGATCGAGATAAAAAGAGTCGTGTTGTTAAAATTTATTTATTTCTGAAAATAAGCGTTTCAATACAGCTCCAGTGTTTTTTAATGATACGATTTTTTTGCCATTTCATTTAGTGATTAAGGGTAGTGTTTGCACCGTACAAATCACAAATAAATTTGAATTGACCCAAATATTATTTAGAGAATTAAAAACAAGATACAATTTTATAATTCGTTTGAGGAAAGCGAACCGCTTATTTCTTATTATTCTTTGTATCGACTTTACAGGGTGGCCGATACCACCCGTCCACTCCTTCTAAAATTGAGGAAAATGTTTTTTTTTTGTTATTGAAAAACACAAGAATATGAACTACTAAGTCCTTTGGCCGTGTTACCGACTTCCGGTTTTATTGGAAAACGAAAAAGTATAAATCACCAAGTCTCTTTATCTCTTGGTCTTATTACCGACTTCTGGTTTCGACTGGAAGTGGCTTAAACAGACCGAAAGTCAATTTTTTTAAAAGAGACATTCAAAATACGTAACTTTTGTCGGAAACATTTTACTGAAATGAACTTCCGGTCTGTTCAACCCACCTATGGTCGAAACTGGAAGTCGGCAATAGTACCAAAAGATAGAGCACTCTCGACATGGTAGTTTATATTTTTGCATTTTCCAATAACAAACATTTTCCTCGATTTAAGAAGGTGTTGACGGTCGGTCTAGAAACCCTGTTTATGTACATTTAGAAAAAATTTCAAAAGTAAAACCACATCACAAAACAAAAAAAAAAAGTTTGGGGCTTACGTGTGTTAAGAAAATCCTGGTCAGCACAAAACTAAATTTGCTTAGATGCTATCTTACACTTTTTTGAAAAAAAATAATGAATAATGAATAAGTGTAACGGGGTCGGAACGGTGGTGTAATTAAATAAAGTGCGTGAATATTGCAATGAAGCGTTAACTTATGTATGTTTTATTTAGAAAGAGAAGTCACATTTTTGATTATGATTTTCCATTTGCATTTGCACATTTTGAGAACAAGCATTTATTTTTGGTTTTCTTGAATCTAATAGTTATCTCTTTTGCAGGTCCAGCATAAAGAGAATCCACAACACTGCGTCGTGTTTGCAATCGACATTATTAATTTGGAAATGATGCCCACAGACTACATTTTATATATATTTTCTAATTACTATAAGGCACTGATTTACCAAAAACAATAAACAATGTTGAATGGATTTTATTTAGTTCAATAAATTTTTTTGAAAACACGGAACATTTAAAACTCATTTGGAAATAGAGCATAATTTTTAGCGACATACTCTCTTCCCTGATGTTAAAACAATATTTTTAGGTGATATGTTCTAACAAAAAGTTTAAAGCGAAATTAAAACAAAAACGTCTGATAGATCCCGTTTGTTTTTGGAAAGTCGATTATCGGGTTATGATATACATATAAACTAAAACTTAAATTTATTTGTATCTTTGAATATGTCCAGACATGAACACACAATTATACATTAGACTGGGTCACAAATACGCTTGCAATTAACAAAAAAAAAACCACAACTCTATATTGAAAACTTGTTCGGGGGAGGATTTTAGCATAATCCAATTGTTAAGTAGGCGTTTTTAAATCTGCTTTTACGTATATACATATGTCTCTAGGATGCTTTTGACCTAAGTACCTCCTCCGACGAGCAAACTCAATTTTGCGATTTCTAAATGTTTAAATTCAAGCTTAGTTACCATACTTAGATCTAGAAATTGTAGTCAGAGATTTATAATTTTTTAAAATACATTTTCAATATCTTAAATTTGCATCAACAATAAAGAACTTTTGACAAAAACTCTATTTATTTAAGCCGTTAAGCAGGTTTCAAACTAGGGACGGTGATTACAAACATTTCCTTGCGTATATTGATCGACCCGGTCTAATATATGTATGTATGCACATAGATATATAGATACATATGCATATATTTATGTATGTGTATCCTTTGGAGCACAGCCGTCAAATGCAATACCATATTCGAAAATTTCACACAATCACCAAAAGAAAAAATGGTTTTCTTCAAAACTTTTATTTGGCATATTAGCCCTAACTATGTAATTAAATATAAGCTTTTACTGCTAACTTTATAGAGTAGGCTGAGACATTGAGATAGGATGACCAAAATACATGTTGTTGTAAGTATGCATATTAGGGTGGTCCAAAAATGCATGTGGGAAAAAGTAAAGTCGGAATTTTTATGTTCTCACTCCCCAGGATTGCTCTATACCACCAAAAAAAAAATAAATCCCTATTTTTTATTTTGAAATCGAAAAATATTAAGGGGTCGCTCAAAGCGCTCAAAGTTTTCCATGTACAATTTTATATGGGGTAAAAACAACTTGTGGTAGAAATGGTATAGAATTCTTGAAAATCAATATTTTCCGATCGGAAACTCTGTTTCCTTACAGAAGAATCCCAATAATAATACTCAATTGTTTATTTAACCATTCTTTCGTGGTAACTATAATTGATAGGTCCGCCAAAAACCTCCGAAAACACCGAAATTGGGGGACCAATAAAAAGTCGTTAGTATTAAATAAACAACTATTATTGAAAGTCTCCTGAAGAGAACCAGAGTTTTCCGATCGAAAAATATCGATTTTCAAGAATTCTAAACCATTTATACGAAAAGTTCTTTTTCCCCATATAAAATACAGGGAAAACTTGAGCGACCTCTAAATATTTATTGATTTCGTAATAAAAAATAGGGGTATGCTTTTTTTTATATAGAACAATTAAAATTCGGACTTTACTTCTTTTGGAACACCCTAATGTACATATATACATACCGTCGATGTTTTTGCAAAACCGCCTAAATGGCTATTGCGACAAAAATGAGATTTGGTAACCTTGAACTCCGGGCATACAGATTTATGCATAAGACGCGTAAAATCGTTATTAAAACAACAGATTTGTAAAATAATAGCTAGAGAATATACCGCCTATCAGGGCAATGCCTTCAAAGAAAAACCGTTTTTGCGCTCTCGTGAAAAAATTTGAGTGCCGTAAGATAGGCGGTTTTGCAAAAACATCGACGATATGTACCAGTAGTGCCTTTTATTTCTGAACCTTAGGAGATAAATGTTTGCGCAACTTTAATAAAAATTGGCATTTCTTCATGGTTGCGCATTAATGCGTGTGTCTACTGAATTTGTGTCTTTTTTTAATCTGGGTGATTCCTCTTTATTTTTTATTTTTTTTTCAAGTTTATACATATCGAGCCCTAACCGCCAAAATAACGTAAGCGACATTATTTCAAAATTTTATTTTTGATGCAGAAATATTCCTAGAGCATCTAGATGCATTTCTGCATCAAAAAGAAAATTTTGAAAAAAATGTCGCTTACGTTATTTTGGAGGTTAGGGCTCTATATGTATGTACATACGTACATATATGTAGTATATCGCACGTTTAATAAAAAAGATAACTATTTCAAAATTTTAATTTTGTGGGAAAACGCAGTCAAAGTTTCACCAATTCATGGAGTTGGTATACAAAACACAAAAAAAAAAAAACAGATGGAAAGAAACAAATACTTCTCCATTTTTGGGAGATTAGTCATCTGTTACGACTGAACATATCCTCCTTATTGTCCTAAAATGAAAATTTTGAATTAATTCGCTGAATTATTGGAGAAGGGGTGTTGGGACGAAAGTGGAATTGGAGAGAAATTAGTATTAGGTACATATGTTTCATTTAGAATTAGTAATGGACAATTTGTTTGTATTTATGTATGTATGTATGTATGTGTATGAGTTCTTATACAAAAACGCTTAAGCTGCAAAAAAATAAAAACGCGTCGGCAACTGCACACATATTAATGTACATACATATGTATGTATAAAGGCAGTGTCACACGGTTGGGCATTTGCCCAAATGTTGGCGCAAATCGTATCCAAATCGGGTGAATTACAAATATATTTTTCTTTATCCCAATCACGAAAAACAATGTGTTCAAGTTTTCAATACAAGTTCGCTGTATTGTACCAATTATGTGACTACAAAAAAATTTTCGTCCCAGTTCTTTTATTTTGTACCAATAGCCCAATAAAAAAAAAAAAAAAACATACAAATGTACCAATCGTGTGACACTGCCGATGAATATGCCATAAGCGCCCCGAACTGCTACTACATAGAACTCGATTGTGTTGAAAACTATGGACCGTAGTTATAGTCAAAATACAGCCAGTAAAGACAGCTTTTTGAAATAATTTTCTAAGATACATCTGCCAAAAAGCTGGTTTTAACTTTGGAGTCAACTTTTATTTTGTCTGTAACTACGGGCCTATAATTTTCACAAAATTGCTATTTGAGAATATTTCGTTCACATTTAAATTTCTCATTTTATTTTATGGTTATTTAAATTTTAACTCGAAACCTCAAAATTAACTCTGTGTTGGGGCTTTCTTTACGACTATGTATTTCTATTTTGCTGGACAAAGTTATTATTTCTAACTTGAACATACATATATATTTTATGTTTTCCAGATTCCGTGACTTCAGATAGTACAGCAGTTACGTTTAGTAAGTACAATTTGCGACGTCAGACCCGTCGGCATTCAGCAAACCAAGTAAATGTTCTATCGTGCAACAATCCGGCGGAGTCCGCTATTGAGCTCCATAGCCAGCCTTGCCCAGACACCGAACCCAGCTGTTCCATAGTTGTTGGTTCGCAACACAACATTGCACAAGCAGATTTGCTTACGACGGATTTAGTGCCGACGGCTGTTTCAGTGTCCGGTGCAAGCGAGAAGAATTCTCCAGAATTAGTTGCAAACAACAATGCAACTGCGCTCATCGCCCTACAGCAATTGGCCTCCATTTCGTCGGTGCAATCTTTGGAGCGCATAATGCCAACGCTTCGTAAGAACCTGCTCGTAAATACAGATAGTTTGTATGCACAACGATCGGGGAAATTACCAAGGCAAAGCTCGAAACGTTTGTCTCAATTCGAAACGAATCGATGTCCCCTTTGTTCGCGTGTGTACCGTTCTCAAGCGTTTCTTAATGAGCATATGCGCAAGGAGCACTCGGTTTTAATATAAGTTATGACACACATACATGCATATATATATTTTAAGAATAATACATACATATATACTCGCCTAGAGTACAATTAAAGCTTTAACGAACTTTTAATGATATTGAAATATAAGAATTTGCATTTTAGTGTTAAAGCGAGATTATTTATACGCATACATATGCATGTATAAAAAATCATACATATCGCCCGTTTAATAATATATTGATTAATTCAAATTTCGTTCTTGAAGATTTTATCATACAATTAATAAGCTTCATAAGGACAGTAAATATGTTCAGCCTAATGGATAAGTAAACTTCCCAAAAATGCCAAAGGTGTGCGTCTCTCCATCTGTTTTTTTTTTTTTTTTTTTTTTTTTTGTATACCAACTATGTATGTATGTACATTAGGCCACGTTAAAAAAAAAAACTCCTGCAGTGTGTGTTAAATTTCTTAATTATCCTTTTTTATACGCTTGCGCTTGGGTCAAATCTAGTAATTACAAAAAAAAAAACAAAAAAATTTGAAGTTCAAAATATCTGAGCCTGAATAACACTTAAATTCGGTTAAATACGGACTTGATTGATCCTAGAGAGTTATATTGACCACAAAAGGAAAAATTTGACGCTCGCTGCGCTACCTTTTAGAAATATCGCAGAGAGGGGAGATTCATGGAGGATCATTACTATACCAAATACTAAAATATGAGTCGGGTTGCGATCGCATTGGAGGATTTCTTTTGACGTGGTCTAAAGTTCTGAACACATTGAAAACGACGAGCTACGGACCACCGCTTCCAATTTGTTATCTTCATTATCTAAACGCCTTGTCGATGACGACATGATTTTTTTGAACGCGGTAGCGACATCATGAATTTGTATGAGTTTGATATAAAAGAAGAGGAAGAACCTTATCTGTCGCTGGAAAAATAGAAATAGATCTAATCTGGCCGCGACCACAGTCGTCGCGTAGCCCGGTCGTCGCCATAATAATTATCTATAGAAGTGTACGTGTTAAAATAATTTGGCAGCTGTGGTCCGTAGCTCGTCGCTTTCATTGTGTTCGGGCTATAATGCAGAGCTTCTTAAAGTGGATTCCGCGAAAAGTCACCGTATGAATAAGCATGGCGGTCGGCAGTCGCTTTGATTTGCACACAAAAAGAAAAGTTCTATAAACAACTTGACCGAGACGCAATTATCTATTTTCAAGTGTACATATATATGTACTCGTAGTTGGTATGATTGCCGTACTGAGTGCCATACCTATATATGTACATATGTAAGAGTGTTGAGCTTGCGCTTGACAGCTTCTATTTTTTCTAACCGTTATGTGTTGTTGGCCGGTATGTGAATCTGTGCCTCCGAAAGAGTTTTGGGTTAGTGTTAAGAGTAAAGTAAAAGTAAAGTCATGAAGTCGCTAAAAAAGCAACCTTAATTTTGCTTCCTTCTGTCGCAACGTACTCTGTCAGTCAATAGGGTTTTCAGCTTACACTTATACAAAAAACAAATTCATACATACATACATATGTACATGCATACAGACATTGGGCCGTATGCATAAAACATAAGCAAATGTTTTTTTTTTTTTTAATTTCAGACCTTTTACTCAATTTATTTAAATAAATTTAAGTGAAAGGTATGAAATTTTAAGATCACATGGCAACACTGATTTTGTTACGGCAAATTTTAAATCTGTTTTTGATAAACTTTTTTTGCGCTGATTACGAATCCGTAAGCATAAAGTTCCCATCAGCTCCAGACTTTGAGAAAAACGAGGTCAAAGTGTCAAAAAATCGTGTTTTTGTGATATTTTAGAAAGTCTAGCAAAAAAAATTAAATTAAAGCTACTATCCCCGAAGTTGATAGCAACTTTATGCTTACGGATTCGTAATCAGCACCAAAAGGTCTATCAAAAACGGCTTTGACATCTGCCGCAACAAATGTTTTCCCCATTTTTGATGCCTTGTGTAATTAATAACAGTGAAACAATTTCATTCTTCACTTTAAAATTTAAAGTATATATACTCTTTCTAGTAAAAATTTTTATTCATATTTAAATTGCACTGTCTTTGATTTTTAGTAATTTGATGTGGGGTTCAATAAAATGAAAGGTGTTTAGTAAGGGTTCCATCATCTTAAAAGTTAAAGAACCCCTGGTCTAATGTGCATACATATATACATTCATATATGTACGTGTATGAATTGATCAAACTCTGATTGGGGTTTTCCGCAAAATTTAAATTTTGAAATAATTCTGTGTATTATTAAACGTACATATGTATGTAAATGTACAAAAATTATGAAAAATCTGCAAAGTTTCGGCTAAATTTTCAACTTATTACTCGGATTTTTTAGAATTTTTCCGAGTATGCAGTTTAATAACCCATTAAATTCTATGGTAATAATGTGCAGGTCTTAAGTCACTAAAAAATCGCGTTGATTTTTAGTAATTTTTTTTCTGACTGCACTACAAATTTTTTCCATACAAAATAAATTCGACAATTTTTTTTTTTTTTATGAAAAAACAAATGCGCGTTGATACGCGGTTTGCACTTTAAACGACGATATGTAAATTAAACTTTCAAACTTTATGCAGAATTTAGAAACAACAAGTAATTTTCAAGCACACCGTTGAAATTAGTATGGGACCAACCTTGGGGTAATTAATACCTTTCCGATGCAAAAATAATTATCGAAATCGGTGCAGTGGTTCAAAGTTATGCGGTAACATACATATATCAAAACAAAAAAAATATTCCGACGAATTGATAACCTCCTCCTTTTTTGAAGTCGGTTAAAAATTCAACAAATTTTCATCAAAATTTTGGGCTTTTTAACCAGACTTTTTATAAATTCTTTGGGTATGCAGTTACAAGGCTTATACAATTCTCGATAGGGCTGTTCAGAATCTTGTGCTAATGATCTTGCATTTGCATATTACGGTGCATTTGTAAATTCGTAACTATAAAATGCAGACGGTTGCCATGGTAGCAAGCATAAGATTTGCAAATGCAAATCCAAGACCATTTCCACATTATCCTGAACAGCCCTAGTTTTTTCATATATCAAGTGCGATTTAAAAAAACATTGCGTTGATTTTGTTTTCTCTTCCAACAAGAAATTCATGTTTATATGGAAAAAGTGCAAACGCCGTCACGATTTTCAAAAATCAACGCGATTTTTTAGCCGCTCTAAACTTGAAGTTATTTTACTTAAATTTCATAAGCCTTGTAAGTGCTTATCCAAAAATTTTATTAAAATTCTGATTAAAACGCTAAAAATTTTGAAGAAAACTCTTCGAATTTTTCTCGATTCTGTATAAAGTTTGTAAGCATTTATAAAAAAAAATTACTTAGCTTGAGAAATATATTGGGGGTATTCATTTAACGTGATAAACTGCCGATAAACGTAATACAATCATAAATTCCACAACAATTAATAATTTTATCACGTTTATCGGCAGTTTGTGATGTTAAATGAATACCCCTATTGTAGATATTAAAAAGAAAACATCATTCTACCAGTTTTGATCGCCAGTGAACATACATATGCACGCGTATTTAAATAAAATAAAAACTTTGGTTTCTTGTACAAACATACAGACATACATACATATGTATGTACTTTTATTACTCTGCAAAACTTGTTATGATTATATTTGAAAGTTGATTAAATGTTTAGTATTAGCAATAAAAATTTAAAATGTACATTTTTAAAGCGTTGGTATTTTCAATTGAATTTTGATTATTGTCAAGGAGTTTAGCATTGCAAATAGCAAAAGTAGAAAAATTAAAAAAAAAAACAAGTAGTTCTTAAACAAAAAACCAACCGTCTTCAATGTTTATATACAAATTTAATAGTTCTTCACTAAACCAAATTAGTATGGGAGCACCCTTAAAGTGCAACCTTTCCGATAAAAAAAAAAAAAGATTATCGACATACTTAAAAAATATTGCGGCACCACAAATTTTTGAAATGTCAGTTAGGCTACTCTGGCGCTCAAGACCTCAATTATACGAAAGGATTCGTTTGTTTTTGTTTTTGGTTTTTTTTTCTGAACCGCATTAATTTTGTATTCTTGTGTTTCTATGGTGATGTACATTTTTCGTAGCAGCTTAACTGTTTAACATACATGCACAATAAGAAGCTACCTCCATAACAGAGTTGTGAAATACTGCACCGATGCGGCGAAGAAAAAAATATGCTGTAACTGCTTCGGTACCTCAGGGATCAGTGTTCCGTACAACATTTTGGAGCATGATGTATGATGATGTGCTCTGAGCTCCATTTCCTACCGCCGTGGAATCATTGGGGTCGCTGACTACACTACACTGTTGATGATGGCTGAGCTCTCGAGCCAGTCGAGTCAAAACCGAACACAGACATGTACAGTGTAAGCTTATCAACATATAGCGCCAGAAAAAAATGGAAACGATCCTCAATAGCCAGCCGTAAATAAATTAGATGGCTTCTGTACGCCAGATGATATGATATATACATACATATATGTTTCTCGGTGTTATATTTAACAGAATCAGCTTCGGACCACACGCAGAGCATATGAAACCAAAATAGCAGAAACATACGGATAATCGGACTTATGAAACAACCTGACCGCTCCACCAAGTAAAGCAGATCGAAACCATGGTACCATACATATCACGAATGTTGTCTAACGCTGGTACACCTCGAAGTGAAAAGAGTGTTCTCATGACAAAAGTAATCAACAACATCTGTTTGCACCAAATTCTGTGCTTAGACAAATCTTACCATCGGCTATACATATGTATGTACATTAAGGTGCCCATAGAAATTTTCCTTCCTTCCTTTTTATGAAAAATATTATTGCATATTCTTATAGGTTTTTTTTTTTTAATCATTTAGAGGTCGCGACTTTTTAGTTTAGGCCAGAAAATACGGTTTTGCAGATTTATCAGTTTTTGAATGCCTATTTTTCATTTGATTTTAAAGATCGAATATGATGTGAGAAGAGGATATATAGGCCTTTAATATTATATATAATAATCTTTATTCTGACTGGGTTTGTCGGGATTTTCATCGGGCAAATTAAAAAAAAAAAAAAACACATTTTTTTCTTTTTTTTTTTAAGTTTTGATCACACTAATTGCCATAATTTCAAAATATGTTGTCCTATCTAAAATAAAATCTACATATCCTCTTCTCACAACATGTTCGATCTTTAAAATCTAACGAAAAGTAGTCATTCAAAAACTACTATGTATATCTACAAAACTGTACTTTCTGACCCAAAACGTCAAGTCGCGACCTCTAAATGATTTTTGAAAAATCTATAAAAATAGGCAATAATATTTCTCATAGCAAGGAACAAAATTAGGGGGTAAGGTCTTGAAATAAAAAAATAAAAAATATTGATGGGCACCCTAATGTGCATATGTATGAGGCGTTCTTAGACGCGAGAGTTCATCAATGTAAATGCCGAGTAACCCTGACAAAACGACTATTTTTAAATACATGTGTCAACAACACACTAATACCGAGCATAGAAAAAATTGTTAAATTGTAAGCCTGTATTCGAATCGTCACATACGATAACGTAATATTCGTCGAGTAAAAACATATTTTTTTGATTATGACATACGTGAACGCCACTCAGCTTATACGACTGACGTACCACGTAATTTTCTTTCGTATGGTTTTCGATCCGTGAATGGATGTTACGATTCGAGCCCTGGTGAAATTAACTTCAATCTAATGTAGCTTTACATATACTTATATAGTATATAAATATACATATGTAGGCCACGTTTGCTACCATTAATTTTTTACATCTCTTCGATCAGAATAACTCCGATTTATTTCCATCGTGTGCACTTGAAGAAGACGCCAAACATGTGATGTCAGCTAACATACCATCCCTCACTGATGACTTGCTGCTGCGACCAGACAAACTAGTTGGCACTATGCTGAGCTCAAAGCAAGCTTGGAATTGGAATGCAATGAATACCACCACCACCAGCTAAGTCGAGAAGAAGCAATTCAATTATGCAGTGCAAGAGGGTAAGAGACGTAGGCGTACACGACAACAAAATTATACAGAGCAGGGTTGGTGCGAATATTCGCATTCGCATTCGCCGCCACGGAGCTTCCGCATTAATTTTAACATTCGCATTCGCATTCGCAATAATCAATGCGGAACTTTTGCGAGTGCGAATGCGAATGCGAATGTTGTGCAAGTGCACCGATGAAACGTATGTATATATGGCAAACAAAATGACAAATTGTAGCCAATATTTTTGCCTGTAGTCGTGGTAGTATTTGCGTAACTGTAAAACATGTGAAAATGTCATACATATCAGCTTTGATGAAAATGTCCTTAAACATATTATGCGTATTCATGGAAACCCGTAAATGCCTCGTAACTGCGTAAATCTCATAAATAAAGCAATTTTCCATACACAATGAAGTAAGTTGACGAGATTGGCATGGTTTCGAGGCATTTACACGTTTAGATGGATTGCCCTATTATTTCTTAAGCGACATAACCGAGCTAGCAATGGGCAGTCATATAAGTTCCCACTTCTACTTGACCTTTGACGTACATACGTCAAAGAGAACGTAATCCTTTTAATACTACCAAAAATAACTGTTATCTCGAATTTGCAAATTGAAAATGTTGCACACATTCTGATATTTAGCGAAAATGTTGTTATAGTTATTCAACGAGAAATATTATTTCCATTGCCGATAAGTGTTTTTTTCGTAACGTTTATTTTTGACGTTGCTTGATAACAGTTATTGCCCGACGTTTATTTTTACGTTGTCGGATAAGAGTTATTTCACTCTCTCACTTTTATTTCATCATCTTTAATTTGTTCTCCATCTCCGTCTTCATCTATATGCTAATCTTACAACGTTTACCAGACAACGTAAAAAATAAACGTTGTAAAATAACTCTTATCGGCAACGGAAAAAATTTTTCTCCGGCATAACAGTTATCAGGCAATGTAAAAAATAAACGTTGGGTTATAACTCTTATTGACGAAATAAAAAATATTTCTCATCTAATAACTGTTATGGAGCAACGTTTTTGCGATAAAACTTATAACTATTATGTCCCTGTTTTAAATACCTGCATTTGTTTCTTTCTTTTTATGATTTCTTGGACCAATCTTAAAAAAACAAACTACTAGACACAAAACAAGAAAGTGTGCACTGTAATTCTTTTTAGCCAAATTTTCGTAATTTGCTTTTGATGTTGCATATATTCGTATAAATAATTTCAGATAAGGGCTCTTTGGAGATTTTTTTTAGCAAACATTTTAAAAACAGTAATTTTGTTTACTTGCCGGGCAATATTTTTTTTTTCATAGGGTTATATACAAATGGGATCCTTGGCTAAAAACTTCTGTAGTAAAACTGTCCCTTCTTTGCACTTTAAAGCCAAAGAGTAAGCTCCTTCAATAGGGATTTGCAGCAGAAATGGTCAACGTCTGGCTATAAAGAGAATCGATGCTCAAATAATTAAAAAGCTATAGGTCTAACCTTTCATTACGTAACTATGTGAGATTCAAATGCTTATAAAAAACGGGGTGCTTTATTAAAAAATAAAAATATTCTGACCCGATTCGGCTCGCAGCCATAACTTTGAAAACAGAATTTTGTTCGAACATAATAATTTATTTTCCATATCCACCTATTTACGTACGTACATAGCTCGCTATAAGCACAAATATTTCAAACCAGTCGCTGAAGAAAGTACTAAAAATTAATAACAAAAACTAAAATCGAAAAACGCTGATAAAGTTACAGATTCTCCAAATTCTAAAATAGCCGAAGGAATGAGAAGGAAGAATTCTTTTTAAAAAGCTTTAGAAAAACCTGACATACATACGTTTCTGGTTGGGATTGTAAGCGCTGTTTAAACAACGATCTCGCCATTATGCTAGATTCTAATTGTTTCCGCGGATGTTAGCTGTTAAATATTCGCAAACGTGTATGTCTAAAATTCCACCACAAATTTAATAATAAATCTACAAAATGCGGCTAATCGGCATTATCTAGCTGCCAAACCTTATTTTTGGTAGATTTTTAAAATTTGCAAAATAACAAAGTGATTTTTCGCAAAAAGCTATCCAACGATTTTTTTTAATTGTTGTTTTAAAATAAAGCAGAAACATTTTTATTAATCGAAATGTTCACTTAAATTCAGTTCAGGTGTGTTGGCTTTTTTCATGTATAAAACTCTTAAAAAAATTTAGGCCAATCGAAAGTGTGACCATCAAATTTGGTGTTCGATATGGTATATAATGCCTCCTATTCTAAAATACTACTCTATTTATCGGAACTATAAAAGCTCATTGAACATATGTATGAAAAACAAAAAAACAACTTAAGTCGAGTTTGGCTATTTTTTAACCACTTAGTGATTGATTTCCTTTCCAATAATAAGAATATTAACTGATCTTAGTATAGTTATAGCGATAGGTGCATACATACACTCAAAAAAAAAAAAACTTCTCTTAATTGAAGAAAAACAACAATCAAAAGGAAGAAAAATGGGAACGAAATATCACTAAAGAAGTTCTATCCTCTTTTTATGCCCAACATTTCTTCAAAACGATAGATTACATCCACGGTTCCATATGTTCGTGTACGTTTTTACACATTCCAAAGAAAAATTACTAATTCGGAAGAATTGTCTACCTTAAAGTAAGGAAAGTTTTTCTTTGATCCAGAGATGGATTTTTGGTTCAGTGTACAAATGTAGCTTACAAACAAATGCAAATCAAACAAATGCAGCTTTAAAAATTTCAGCAGGATTTGAAAATTATTTTCAAAGGTTTTTATTCGACTGTGAAATTTGGACTTAGCAACTTTTCACTCGTAAGTTAGCAAAATATATATTTAAATTTGAACAAGGATTATAGATTTTTCTCCATATGCTTTAGACTGGAAGCTGTTATGCGTTTTTATGTACATATATACACTCATGCATATGTATGTAAACATGTTTATGTACATACATATGCACATATGCATGCATCTACTTACAACAATATATGTATTATAAAGACTAAGGAATCGTTTTGTTGATTCTTAACTTTTGGCTTGCAACTTCATACATACATATGTATGTATATTGAAAAACTAATCATAGGCACCAAAATTGCAGCCGGCACACATAGACCAAAATTTCCAAGAATAGATTCAATTGTTTCCGAATTTTTTTTTGTGCCTACCTAGATGTAAAAGTATGTATGTATGTACGTAAATGTATATGGCCTGTGCTTGAAAACGATAAAGATAAATATAGGAAAAGCGATATTTCTATATATGTACACACTCCCATACATATGTTTATACATGCATACATATGAACATATATATATATATATATATATGTATGTATGTATGTCCGTCGATGCCTATGTATGGGTGCTATCTATTTGTTGGCTCCGCACGTCTGGTTCGTGCATACATACATACATAAATGCATAGACGCACTGATTTTTACGAAATAATTCTGCATTGCACTGATCCTATAGCTGCTCGGACACTTGCAACATTTTCCTAAAGCCTTATGCCGACCAACGCCGGGTATCTGTATGTATGTGTGTTAAGCCGAATATTCATTCCATTCCCCTGCGCTTGCATATCACCGAAATGACGCATGCTCTCGAACTTTCTCTCTCCCTCTTGTGAGCATGTGTGCCAAGGATAACTTCGGTTATACAATGTACATGTGTACATACATATGTATGTATGTATGTGTGCATGCATTTAGGTACATACAACCGTATGTATTTCCTTTATCTACAGAGGCAACAACAACTTTACAGCAGATGTTTGCAACAGTGCATATTCACCGCCTGCCTCTAAACTATTAATGTATGTATGTATGTATGGATGTTTGTATGCACTTTCGGATGCACATGATGCGTATGTATGGGTACATATATGTGTGCAAGCGTGTGCTCAAGGTCTATTTTATGTGGCAGGATTGAAAATAGCTTCCGTGATCGACGCCTTGCTATTTTTCCTAGCCTTTTTCGTTGTTTTCATTTATTTACTAGCATACTTTGGTATGCACACACCTACCTACATACATACATACATACATGCATGCATATGAATGTATGTACATGGGCATAGGACTACAAACATATCCATAGATGTTTATGTGCATGAATGTATTGAGAGCCTGTGATTCTATGAAAATCGAAGTAACGCTTAGAAATTTAAGTTACAAATTTTTGCTAAGCGCAGTGCTGAAACACGAGTAGAGCCGTTGCAACGCTTTTCCTGATTTGTGTGTAGCTGGGTGTCTAAATATATCTACTATATATAAAAATAGCTGTTGAAAAGCTTTAAAGCTTTCGTTTGTATATCAATTATAAAGAGCTTAAAGTATTTCTCATTATTTTTTATGGTGAAAATCATCTCTGTTTTTGTGTCATAATCATCGAATTTTTTTTTTTATTAAAAACATATGTACATACATACATATTGCGTGAGTGAACAACCAAATTCGTGATAATTGCATACTATACATAGACATATGTACATATGCGCTTAGATACCTACATATGTATATACAGTGGCGCTCACGTAAGTAGCACAGATTCTATAAAATAAACCATATACTATGTACGTACATATGTATGTAGGTAAGTCAAAGTTTAAAACTTTGTGCTGAATTCAGGAAAATTTAACAAGTTTCAAAAATACGCATCAATTTTCCAATTTTTATTCAGTGTTTTTAGAAACTTATCGGGTATGCAGTATTGTAGTCTATTCAATTTTAGTATAACAATGTGAAGGTTTGAAAATTTTGTAAAATCTCGTTGATTTTTGATTATTTTATTTTTTTTTTGCACTTCTTCCATATAAACAAAATGTTCGAACCTACCTTGTATGGAAGTAAATGCGTGATACCGTTTCTGAAAATTCTGAATAAAAAGTTGAAAGTTTTGATGCTTTTTTTTTTGGACATTTGTTAAATTTTCCTGAATTGCGCACAAAGTTTTAAACTTTGAGCTATATGGTTTATGATATAGAATCTACTATATTTTTTATAAAAAAATGTTAGAACATAAATGTGTACTATTCACGTGAGCGCCACTGTATGTAGTATATATGCACATACATATGTATGTAAAAAAAAAAATAATCGTGATTTATTTGTGAATCTGTTGTTTTTTATAAATAATCATTCTAAAAAGAATTTCGTCAAAGCAAAAGTAAATATTTATCTTAAAACAAACATAATCTTTGTCTTTATTTCCTATATGCCGCACAAACATAATTAACGGTAAAACTTGTGATATTAAATGCAAAATTTAGTGGCATTGAGACGAAGCTTAAGTGACATACATATCCATACATACATAGCTACCCACTCTTCGTTGAAAAAAAAAACGCTCGTGTTCCAGCACTGCATTAACCCATACATATACACACTCGTATCTACCCATACACATATATTATAACACCATTCTAATCCAACTCTGTTATTTTTAGGTCAAAACCTCGGGTGCTGCCAACGAACGTCACTCACACCACCGTAAAACCTGTTCTGCATTCGCAAGCACTAATCTATTTTCTCTTTTGCTTCTTCGCAGGAAATTCAAGGATACAGGATTATTTAAGCTCTGCAAAACGTGAATTACCAGATAAACTACCTGCTAGCGATACTATTATTACCTTTGTGCGAGTAAGTGATTAAGCATTCGATTGAACAGCTAATACATTTTCAAGCATCTCTGATCATCCTCCAAGTTGCGCACCACACACAATTATCATTTATAGTTAATTATTTTTTTTTTTATTGGATAAGAAACCACCATCAGAAGTCTATACCGGCTAAAACAGCATCGCATAATTCAACATTCAACGATTTTTTTTTTTTTTGTAGGTAGGCAAGGAGTCTTTTTCGAATTGGTGCACTACTTGTAAATATTGAAGGCTCGTTTTATTTTCATAACTTTAGCAAGGACCCTTTCGACAAGCTACCTGCAACTGAAAGATAAACTGTAACGTATGTATGTATATGTATGTGAGTATGTACATATGTATGTACATGCACAAGTATTTATGTGTGTAAGTATACATAGATATGTATGAACGTGCAAGGGATAACCAACCGTACGGTTTAACGAAATCAAAACATTTGCCCAAACTTTTAGATAAACAACTACAGGTTGTGGGCCACGTCGCGGGATTTACAAAACTCATAAAACTATTTCGCATGACCAAGTGCGCGCACTAAACTACTATTGGCGCAGTTAGTTGAAAGCAAATTGTTTGTGGGGAAAATATTTAAGATTTTATTTTGATTTCGGCAGAATATCGATCGCTTCGTTAACAACATTTGTTCCACAGCTTTTTCAATCCATATAGATATATATATATATCTTCGTTTCTTTAGCTTTAAAATGACGTTAAGATGAAGTCTCTACGATGAGCATAACGCGAGATACAAAGATTTGAAGAAGTACATGATTAGTCAGAATCACGAAAAAATTCAAACTTTGACAGATCATATCTCCGAAGAAAAAAATTTAAAAATAATTTCCCCGAACACGTGTTAGTTTATTTCATGTACAGAACCCATAAAAAAAAAATTGAAGCGAATCGGAGACATGACATACTATTTTTTTACGAAATCCGTCCGACTTAAAAAAAGAATGGCTCATATAGTAGATGATGATGTCCAACTAAATGATATTTGACTTTGAATTTTAAAAGTTTCGTGAGTTATTCGACCTGTGTTATAACTTGTATAGACACGTTTTTCGAAAGGTCCATTTTCATTATTTACGGACAATGTTCATCTTTTCAAACAAGTGGTTACAGGGACGTACACTCATGTTCTTATTTATTTTGCTCGGAAAATCGCTATCGCTAATTTTGATCGCCAAAAAAAAAAACTTAAAAAATTGCAGGTGCGCTGATACTTTGTTTTGTAGTATACTTTTAGGCTACACTGCTTTTCATTTAGATAATTTTGGCGATAAAAAATTTGCGTAGCGAAATCCAAAAATTTTAAATGTGAAAAATCAAGAGATGTACATACTTACAAACATACACATATAGTTGAATACACTCATATATATATGTATATGTATATTTTAGACGCTCATTTATTAGATTTTATCTGTTTAATTATATACATATATGTATACATACATACATACATTTGTAAAGGTTTTGTCCATACTTGTGAACATTGGAGTACCTAAACGCACATTTACATTAAGAGGGTCATAATCCAAAAAATCAAAAACTCAAAATAAACGGCTTTAATGTTTTGAACTTAAATACCGAGCCCTAATAGCCAAAGATATGTCAGGGACATTTTTTTTTTTTTTCAAAATTTTATTTGTGATGCAGAAATGCATCTAGATGCTCTATGAACAATTCTGCATCAAAAATAAAACTTTGAAAAAAATTTCGCTTATATGTTTGGCGGTTAGGGTTCGATACACTCACATAGTAAAAATGAATACATATTTGGTTCTAGTATGCTACTGGTAATCGGTACATCTATGAAATCCTCACCCACCATAGAGGTACATTTGGCGTTTCTGCATTCTTAACAATTTTTTTTTAAATTTATTTTTTTTTATTATTACACTCTTGCAGTAAATTTGCGATATGTATATTATGCACAATTATGTTTAATAAAAAGATACTGTCTTATAATTTAATATCATTTTATTTCTGTTTGAATTTAGGTGCAAAAAATATTGTTCATAAAAAATTGTTGTTTCATTGCAAATAAAATACAAAATAGCCATTTTTAATAATCACCAACTGTTGTTTTTTATTGTAACTCTTCATTTGTTTTACTGTAGTAAATAAATATATCTACGGCGATTATTTTACTTAAGTTCATAATCATTATCCACTTTGTTGCATGCCACCTCATTTTTTACTAATCTACTATCGAGCATTCAATTAATATACAATTTAACTACAATTTACAAAATGACTAACAAAAAACTTGCATACCTACGTACTTACCTACATATGTGATTTTTTGTGCTTATTGAAATTCTAGATTTGAGCCGCAGAATATCCCAACTGCACAAGGAAAATACCTCGCCGCAAGGAGTATTGATACAACAGTCATGCCAACGTTCCATCCTCAACACACACAGTGTCAAGCGGCTGAACATCCGCAACGTTTCAGTGGCGCCTGTAGCACCACCAGAAGCTGCATCCACACTCGCGCCGGTATTAGCGCCACTGCCACTGCCACACGTAGAGCCACCTTCGAAGAGAAGTGTTGTGCCACCTAATTTGAAACGCAATAATATGTCAATGTCGGATGTTTCTGATTTGTTAATTGAATTATATAAGGCTAATGTAGCCAATGCACCAAAGAACCAACAGTCAGTGGTGACTAAATTTAGACAAACTTCGCCAACGTCTGCGGAGAGTCATGAGCCGTCGACCATTGCGGCCATTGCTACCAAAGGCGCCGCTGCAGTTACAGATTCAAAAAACTTGCAACGTGATGAAGTGGTAGCAATTGCAGCCGGAGAGCAGCAACAGCCGACAGTGGCACCCAAAGATATCGCCAAAGACGTCACTGTCGGTGAAAGCGCTCCATTTCATCAACCCACAACAAAATACACAAGCATAACTAAAGCTGCTGACACGGAAAGTAATTCGACAGACGATTCGAGAATATTACCAGCACTCAGTTCAATTCCCACGCCGGTGGTGGTTGCACCAAACTCACCACAAATCGACGTGAAACCACTTATACATCCCACCACCGGATTGGTGATTTCCGCAATGCCCAACACTGGTGCCACTGGTGCCACTGTAGGTTCCACAGTAATTAAGGCGGTTTCCACCATTTGCAACACATCTGTGCCATCTTTAGCGCCATTGAGTTCCACCATTGGCTACCACCAATCAACGTCGGTTATTTCGGGCCAAAATACTAGTACCTCTGCTCCAGGTGTGATTACATCCGGTGTCGATGTCTTGCCTCAAGCGGCCGCCATTGCTGCAGCCTTGATACGAGACGGATACAATAATTTCCACCAGCAGCTACGTACACAAGAATTGATAAAAGAAAGGGGCCAAGCAGCCAGCCGTGGCTCCGATGAACCTGACAATAGTACAGCGAATGTAATTTCGTCAAAAATACTAGAAAACTTTTTGCGTCAACGACGATTTAAATCCGAGTGTGGACAACAAAACACAGCTGACACGGATGCAATCGATGGCGATGATGAGGATGATTCCCGTTATAACGGTTTCGATGATATACATCTGGTGGAAAGCTCGAAGCCAAATTTCAATAATTGCTCTGCAACTGGCCTTTTTCATCCCAACGCCGCCGCTGCATCGTCCTCTTCGCCGAGATTGACTTCGCGTAATACAGACTACCTGTCGGACGACTCGCAAAAGTTCATGTTTGCAGCACAGGCACAAGCGCTGCGCAACCTAGAGTACTCGTTTAGTGACCCAGGACACAACTCTTTCGGTATGCTGGGAAATGATACTAGTACTCCGAACAACGGCAATGAAGGTCCAGAGGCCGTTTATGAGTGCCGCCATTGCGGTAAGAAGTACCGCTGGAAGTCGACACTGCGTCGCCACGAGAATGTCGAATGTGGCGGCAAGGAGCCGTCGCATCAATGCCCATATTGCCCTTACAAGTCCAAGCAGCGAGGCAACCTGGGTGTACACGTGCGTAAGCACCATTCAGACCTGCCGCAATTGACCAGTAAACGCCGCTCGAAATACTCAAATAAGTTGGATAGCGACAATAATAGCGCAAACGCTTCGGATGACTCGTCTAGCAAATTAGTCATTGATTGCTCGAAATAATTCTAAGCTTCTGAGCGGGTCAAAAAATATCTCGATATTATATACATACATATTTACAGCGAAATTACATACTATAAATGTATATGTATCTACTATGTGTACTATAAAGATATTCAAAAAAGGCATATTCAAATCCGTTTTGAATTTCATACTGTACACATTTTTAAGTGGTTTTTAAGCGAAAATATTTTTATTTTTTTTTATATATTTAAGCAAAGATATTTTACACTCCTGCACACGTGCATATATGTATACATAAAAAAAAAAATGTATTTACTTTAAGGTTAACTGGACTGATTGATATTATATACAGACATACATACATTGCGTATATATGTATGCATGCATATGTATTGTATATTTAAGAAAATTATCATACGCTTTTACTTCCGCTGGAATAATTCGTCGCATAATCATAGTGAGAATTAAGGCGACCCTAAACTAGGTATTTTATATGTACGTCAAAAACACCGCGGAACAGCTATTTTAGGGCCTCAGTTAAATAATGCCCAAACAGTAGTGTATCCATAAAAAATAATCAAATACTGCATCTCATTGCAATTTCTTTTGCAGTGGCTTAAAGTCTGCTCTTTTTCAAGCTGCGAATTCACGGGGCTAGTACATATATGTATGTATAGTTCTTATCTTCAGATACCTACATACATATGTATGTACATTGTACATACATACATACATGTATGCGGATGGAAATTAAGAGAATACTTAGATAATCTGAATTCTTGTCTACAGAGTATTATATGTATGTACATACATACATATTAAAATGAAGCGAGTACTTTTCCGTAAAAAGCTTAACGAGTATAACTTCAACCAAACCTTTTAGGCGTTATGGCTTTCGGCACCACCGCTGACATAAAACTTACAGTTGAAAAAGAGCTGAAGCCTGAAAAATGCTGGACGCCTGAAAAATCTATAATGGAGTTCTACTTGAATCCTTTAATAAACTAAATATTCATATGAATTTAAAATTAATCCACTTCAAAATTTTGATTAAGACGCATAATACACTTATTTTTTTTAGTCATCGAATAATACAATAATAATAATAATAATAACAATACCTGTGTAGGACATGTTGGCCTTCTGGGTCGTTTTTAATTAACTCCCTACTTATGGCAAGGGTCAAAAAGTCCCATAACTCCTCCAATCACTAATCTATTAATTTTTTTATTAATAATTCTCGCTTGATTTTATTATGTGTATGTACATACATAAATTTCTGAATAAAAGATTGAACTTATCTATTTTTTTTTTATAGTTTGCACCGACATAAAATTATTATGGCACTACTT
Organism: Rhagoletis pomonella; assembly: GCF_013731165.1. Taxonomy (NCBI): domain Eukaryota; kingdom Metazoa; phylum Arthropoda; class Insecta; order Diptera; family Tephritidae; genus Rhagoletis; species Rhagoletis pomonella. The sequence goes on along the minus strand of NW_023458561.1, from coordinate 70,516,210 downwards.
CAAAATTATGTAGACAAAGGTCTATAGCGCATTCACTTTTAATAGAATGATTTTTACAATCTTTTATTATTTTTCATATATTTTTAAGCAAATCTTGCAATCAATTTTTACCAACTTCGCGGTGAGCTAGAGACTGGGAACTTCAAACTTAAAGAGGAATTAAAGCGCCAGTTGGCTCTAATCTCGAGATATTTGAGACACCAAGATTTATATTTGGAATGTACAGCGTGGCGACGAATAACTGTTACGTAGTTTTTTTCTATAAATAGAGTGGGTCGTTTATAGATTTTGCGAGGAAAGTATTTTATTGTTAATTTTCCACAGATTTAATTTAATTTTATTAACTAGTTTTAAAACGGATATAAGTACAAAGGAAACCAAACAGAGGAAGTTAGCCTGTGGTTATAGAAGATATGGAATAAACATGCGCTTTTCTTTCTCAAAGTATTTACCGCAGGTAAACCCAAATAAAGTTTAAATTAATTAATAAAATGTATGTAAAGTCTGTGGAAAATTAAAAATAAAATTCTTGTTTCCTTTTATCTTTCAAAAACACCCGGGTAACAGTAAATTAACTCAATGAAAGGGAATAACTTCACAAAAAATTTCCCCCTATAGGTTAGCATTGATAAAAGATTTTCTTTTTTGTTTTTAAACTACTTGCTTTTTCTCAAAGTTTTCGCTCAAGAATTTTTTTTATTATAACAGCATTTGTTACACAAAGGTGTAGACTTTAATCCACTATAAAAAAAAAATGTGTGATGAGATGAAGCAAAATCATCTTAAGATTTGAATGTATGAATACAAATTACCCTTGGGGCATTATTTTATTAGAACCCTAAACAAAAATCCTAAATATGTTCCACAGCGAAAAATAGTGCTTAACTCTTTGGTAGACTTAATTTTGACCGTGATTATAAGCGGGTAACTCTGTGCCTTTATTTTTTAAGTTTCTATGTGCATATCAATATTTTAAGAACTTATGGCGATATCGTTTTTACAAAAAATGTTGCCTTCTCATCGCACTCTGCTTAGTGTTTGTGCGTAGAGGGCAAAGAGAAGGTTGCATTTTTCGGTAGAAACGAAATCGGCATTAAACTACTACTACATATTATACTCTTTGAAAATTTCTACCGAAAATTTATGCTCACAGTGTCAACATGTTTGGGCATGTTTTTATAAGGCTTACGAAAAATATATTTCTATTTTCATCCAAATTTCCTCTGCTGACCATAAAACATTTCGCACGAGCCATAACCTCTTTTTGCTGAGATGCATTTCTAAGCTAAAAACATTTAATTGAGTTCAAAGCAGAAGTAAATTGTGATTAAGCGGGGTTTTGTGAAAGCTATGTATATTCAAAACACATACATCGGTCACCATCTGTTTAGATTGTTTAGTTATACATACATACATACATGCAGGCTGAGTATGCAGCAAAGGCTACGCAAAAGCTTGGCCACAACAGGGTTAATAACATACCAAAATGCCATACAAATGTATATGCATGTATATCGGATGAGTAATGACGATTTGAATAATTGAAAGTCCAAAGTAATTAATTCTGCGACTTCTTGACAAACCAACTTCAACTCAGCTATTCTGTTTTTTGTGTAAGTTGCTGGATTCTCATCCAAAAATTTGGTTAATTATATCGACAATTTAACAAAAAATGTTAATACAAATTCAATAGCAACATATTAGATGTGGGAATCGGAAACTACTCAGTCCTTTCCTATCCACAATTTTTTTTTTTTTTGTTTTTTGCGCTAGAAGGCTTCTCAGCAAACGATAGCACTTAACAATTAACTGAAGTATGAAACAATTAAAACCAAAGCCGAACACATGTACATATGTAATAGTTACATTTAAAAAATAAATAATTAACATACATACTTACATATACATATATGTATATAATATCAAGTTGAAAACTGATTAAGAGCAAGTATTAGACAATAGTTGCATTTAATTTTTGTATGTGAACGTTGATTGTCGAATATTTATGTTTTTAACGACGAAAATTTATTGAAAAAAGAGTCCAAATTACACGTTTCATAAACATAATTACTTACACCCCTACATACATGTGTGTATGTACATATACCCAACAAGCAAAATAAACTTAATGTAGGTTTTTTAAAAGTTTACTAAAATAAACGAAAAAAAGCTTACAAAATGCAGATTTTTTATTTATAAAACGCTTGAAAAAAACGCAGTATAATCGAAATCGAATAAATATTAAAAGAAAGTATTTTTTCTTGGTTTTGTCGTAAATATTTGCATTTAACTTTTAAAGTTCAGAGATTCATAAAAATAGGCTCTCAACACAAAAATAAATGCAATATGACAAAGCGCTTGTTTAACATTTAAATAAAAAAAAGCAAGCTGCTTTTAGGTACTTTTGAAAACAGAAAAATGCTTGTTGGGTACATACAAGTAGGTACATATGTACATACATGTAGGGTATATGCAAAATATCATTTAAGAATGAGTGATCTCTACGCAAAAATTTTGACTGACTTTATTATTATTAATGTATTAGCAATCAAGACTGAAATGGCCTATTTTTGGCACAAAAGCTCGCACAAAGCTACATGGGAATGTAAGCCCATCCTTGTAAACGGAAAATTTAATAGGTATAAAAACTTACAATTCACATAAGAAACTATGCATGCACAATGTGTATTAAGTGGGAGTGTTAATGCAGTAAGATTTCTCTAAAAAATATATAATTGAAAAAGCAACCAAACACTATGTAAATGTCGTTTAATTATGTTACTGCAAATATATGTAATGTACAAGAATGTTTAAGCCACAAATTCCACTTCCACTTCCGAGACAAGTCCAAAATACTCAAATCTTCATTAGAAAACAGAAACGCAAAAGATCGGGTTCTGGCTACCTACCCGCATAAGCTGGACTTCATAAGGTGATGTAAAACTATTAGATTACTTAGTAAGGAAATTAGTTCAAAATATTTTATTATTTGGATACTTAATGCATTATTAACTATTACAATATTTGGCAGTCGGCTGCGGAATGCGGATGAAGCCAAGCTTTTCTGAAAGTCTGGATTCTATATAGAAAAATAATTTCGCAGTTTTCTCAAGTTGAAGGAACATTCGTAAGAAACATTGTTTGCACATTTCCTTCATGTTCCTTCCATGTAGCTGGCATCATAGTGCACCCAGCGACCGTTTTTGGCTAAAATAAATTGCAAATTCAGATTCCTCGAACCCAAAACCCCCCGAAAGCCGTTCAGTTGGGAGTAAATGCAAACTTTCGATGTAACGAAAAAACGACACACTCGTTGGGCTCTAATTCAAACAACAAAAAAGCGACAGAGAAAGTAGGGGATGGCGGGGGTGGTTGAGATTAAGATTACGATCAAGATTAAGATCGACATTGAGATTGATATTAAGATTAAAATAAAATAACTCTTCATTATTATATAGAAAAATACTCATACATATGTAGGTATGTACATTAGGCTGGGCCGTTTTTGTATGGCGGAAAATAAAAGGCATTTGATCGTACTGTAATAGTAAGATTATTTTGTCTTAGGTCTAAGCCTAGGACTAATAATTGGTCACGAAAGATTAATTTAAAACATATATTTAGCGCGCGCAATTAATTAAAAGTTTATGAATTTGGAAAATTATACTTTGGCTGTTAATATCTATGGAATGCGTTAATTGTTATAAACTAGACGGTATATCCAGTGAAAGGCTATTAAATTTAGTATCTGGCCGTCCATATAACATTTTTCAATAAGACTAAAAGTTTTCGGTAGATATATTTAGAAGCGATGACTTTCCCGTATGAGTTTTCAATTCTTCATTACTTTAGTTACCAAGTGAAAATGAAAAAAAAAAAATTAAACGAGATTTATATCAAAGATTTTGTTAGGTTTTCGAATGTTTATATAATATTTAAAGGACCATGGACTTGGTCACAGGGCTGCCAACTTGGCTCAAGCCGTGCCATTTTTGGCCCTATTTTACTTCAAATGGCACTTAATTTTTCAATTTGGCACAAAGTGCAAAAATGGCACATTTTTGGGAAATCCTTTGCGCGTACTTCTTTTTCTCAACTAAAATTTTTTAATTTCTATGGTGTATACAACCGTTTTATCTTACTTTGGCATTGGTCTTTTGTTTTAGGAATGTGACCCTAGTTTGAATGCTAAATGGGATGAATTAAGAGGAATGACATTAATTCCATTATGTCAACGAGTAACCGTAAGTAAATGCGCTATCCTCTTGGTACTCTCCAATTGGAGATATAGCTTTGTATTCGACTTCAACGAAACAAGTCAATACATGGCACACTTTTCCGTAATCGTTTGCTTATATTTCCGAGTTATTTATATTTTTTTAAGAGACTGAGTAAACTTATTAGCGTTTGTGCAATTTGTGCAAGTTCAGTGTTTCCATATTCATTTGCATAAATGAACTTTTTCCACGGTGATGGAAAATAAAGCTCCCGAAAATGGTTCCGAATTTGCAAAAATTCGCAAAGTATAGCTAATATGAAAAACAGATTAGTATATTTGGAATCAGCGAACAACCGAAAAATTACAATAAGGTTGAAAAATAGATAAGTTTGAGAGGAGCCATAAATTAAAGGGCTGCCAGAGATGATATTTGACTTTGTCGTTTGCGTTTACAGATTCAGTATCTAATACTATCCACCAAACCTTTCTGTTGAACCTTGAATTTTTACCTAGAATCCGTCTTATTCGACCATGTGCTTTGTGTCACTTGGTGGTCCATGCGCGGGCCCTTGCAATTAAAATAAACGATTAATATATTACAGGCTTGTTGTTGACCTCATGATACAATATATTTTCACTATTCCAAACGATTTGAGAAAAATTAAATTTTCTACCCGCCCTAATGTACATATAATACGCGAAGGCATTTTTTGTTAACGTCATCAGATCTGCACCAAGGCGCATCCATATAAGGTGGTGGCAATTCCATATAAGTTAAAGTGCCGTGTAGTTTGTTATTGCGCACCCAAG